>NW_027458650.1:147500-447500 GCF_050624435.1 Tenrec ecaudatus
GTGTGTGTTTGTTGTGTTGGAAATAAGTAAACCATATTAGAAGCCCTCCAGTGATTCTGCCAGAGTGTGTGTGTGTGTATGTGTGAAAACAACACGAAGTCAGAAAATGTCTGGAGATTCTGCAAGGGTGTTTGTGTGTGTGTGTGTCAAAAGTACAGGAAGTCAGAAGCCCTCTAGAGATTCTGCAAGGGTGAGTGTGTTGTGTTAAAAGGACATGAAATCAGAAGCCCTCTAGGTTTTCTGGAAAGGTATCAGTGTGAGAGTGAGGGAGTGTGTGTGTGTGTGTGTGTGTGTGTGTAAAAAGGACATGAAATCAGAAGTCCTCCAGAGATTCTACAAGTGTGTGTGTGTGTGTGTGCGTGTTTAAAAAGGACACGAAGTCAGAAGGACTGCAGAGATTTGGCAAGAAAATGAATTTGTGTGTGTTTGTGTGTGTGTGTGTAAAAAGGACATGAAGTCAGAATCCTTGTAGAGTTCTGGAAGGGTGTATGTGTGTGTGTGTATAAAGGACACCAAGTCAGAAGCACTCTAGAGATCCTGCAAGAGTATATCTTTGTGTGTGTGTGTGTGTGTGTGTGTGTGTAAAAAGGACATGAAATCAGAAGTCCTCCAGAGATTCTACAAGTGTGTGTGTGGTGTGTGTGTGTTTAAAAAGGACACGAAGTCAGAAGGACTGCAGATATTTGGCAAGAAAATGAATTTGTGTGTGTGTGTGTGTGTGTGTGTGTGTAAAAAGGACATGAAGTCAGAATCCTTGTAGAGTTCTGGAAGGGTGTATGTGTGTGTGTGTATAAAGGACACCAAGTCAGAAGCACTCTAGAGATCCTGCAAGAGTATATCTTTGTGTGTGTGTGTGTGTGTGTGTGTGTGTAAAAAGGACATGTTGTTAGAAGTCCTCCACAGATTCTGCACAGGTGTGTGTATGTGTGTCTGTCTGCGTGTGTGTAAAAAGGATACCAAGTCAGAAGCCGACTATTGATTCTGGAAAAGTGTGTGTGTGTGTGTGTGTGTGTGTGTGTGTGTGTGTGTGTGTAAAAAGGACATGGAATCTGAAGCCGTCCAGAGGTTCTGTAAGGGTGTGTGTGTGTGTGTACAACAGACACAAATTCAGAAACCCTCTAGATATTCTGCAAGGGTTTGTGTGTGTGTGTGTGTGTGTGCGTGTGTGTGTGTAAAAAGGACAGCAAGTCAGCCACCATCCAGAGATTTTACAAGGGTATATGTGTGTGTGGTGTGTGTGTGTTTGTGTAAAAAGACACGAAGTCAGAAGCCCTCTAGAGATTCTTCAAGGGTGTGTGTATGTGTGTATGTTTGTGTAAAAATGACACAAAGTCAGAAGCCCTCCAGAGATTCTGCAAGGTTGTATGTGTGTGTGTGTGTGTGTGTGTAAAAAGGACACATGAAATCAGAAACACTCCATAGTTTCTGCAAAGGTGTGTGTGTGTGTGTGTGTGTGTAAAAAGGACAAGAAATCAAAAGGACTCTAGAGATTGTGCAAGGTTGTGTGCCTGTGTGTGTGTATAAAAAGGACATGAAGACAGAAGCCCTGCAGTCATTATGCAAGCGTGTGAGTGTGTAAAAGGATAGGAATTTAGAATCGCTGTAGAGTTCCTGCAAGGATGTGTGTGTGTGTGTGTGTGTGTGTGTAAAAAGGACACGAAGTCTGAATCCCTCTAGAGATTCTGCAAGGGATGTGTGTGTGTGTGTTTATAAACGACATTTTAGAAGTCCTCCAAAGATTCTGCACAGGTGTGTGTATGTGTGTCTGTGTGCGTGTGTGTAAAAAGCACACCAAGTCAGAAGCCCTCTAGAGATCCTGCAAGGGTGTGTCTGTGTGTGTGTGTATGTTTGTAAAAAGAACACAAAGTAAGAAACCCTCAAGTGATTTTGCAAGGGAATGAGTTTGAGTGTGTATGTGTATGTGTATAAATTACATGACGTGAGATGAATTCCTGCGATTCTGCAAGGATGCATGTATGTGTGTGTGTGTGTGTGTGTGTGTGTGTAAAAAGAACACGAAGTCAGAAGCATTCCAGAGACTCTGCAAGGGTGCGTGCATGTCTGTGTGTGTGTGTGTGTGCGTGCGTAAAAAGAACACGAAGTCCGAAGCCCTATAGAATTTCTGCAAGGGTGTGTGTATCTGTGTGTGTGTGTGTAAAAAGGACAGGAAGTCAGAAGCCCTCTAGGAATTTTCCAAAGGTATGAGTATCAGTGTGAGGTAGGGTGTGTGTGTGAGTGTGTGTGTGTAAAAAGGACACGAAGTCAGACCCCCAGAGATTATGCAAGTGTGTGCGTGTAACAAGGACATGACGTCAGAAGACCTCAAGAGATTCTGCAAGGGTGTGTGTGTGTGAGTGTGTGTAAAAAGGACACATGAAGTCAGAAACACTCCATAGTTTCTGCAAAGGTGTGTGTGTGTGTGTGTAAAAAGATCCTGAAGTCAGAAGCCATCTAGAGATTCTGCATGATGTGTGTGTGTGTGTGTTTGTAAAAAGGAGACCAAGTATGAAGCTCTCAAGAGATTCTGCAAGGTTTTATGTGTGTGAGTGTGTGCGTGTGTAATAAGGTCACAAATTCAGAAGCCCTCTAGAAATTCTGCAAGGGTGTGTGTGTGTGTGTGTGTTTGTAAAAAGGACACGAAGTCAGAAGCCGACTATTGATTCTGCAAAAGTGTGTGTGTGTGTGTGTGTGTGTGTGTGTGTGTAAAAAGGACATGAAATCAGAAGCCCTCCAGAGGTTCTGTAAGGGTGTGTGTGTGTGTGTGTGTGTAAAAAGGACATGAAGTCAGAAGACCTCTATTGATTCTGCAATGGTGTGTTTGTGTGTGTGTGTGTGTGTGTGTAAAAAGGACATAAAGTCAGAATCACTGTAGAGTTCTGGAAGGGTGTATGTGTGTATGTGTGTATAAAGGACACCAAGTCAGAAGCACTCTAGAGATCCTGCAAGAGTATGTCTTTGTGTGTGTGTGTGTGTGTGTGTGTGTGTGTAAAAAGGACATGTTGTTAGAAGTCCTCCACAGATTCTGCACAGGTATGTGTATGTGTCTGTGTGCGTGTGTGTAAAAAGGATACCATATCAGAAACCGACTATTGATTCTGCAAAAGTGTGTGTGTGTGTAAAAAGGACATGGAGTCTGAAGCCGTCCAGAGGTTCTGTAAGGGTGTGTGTGTGTGTGTGTGTGTAAACAGACACAAATTCAGAAACCCTCTAGATATTCTGCAAGGGTGTTTGTGTGTGTGTGTGTGTGTGTGTGTGTGTGTGTGTGTGTGTGTGTGTAAAAAGGACAGCAAGTCAGCCACCATCCAGAGATTCTACCAGGGTGTATGTGTGTTTGGTGTGTGTGTGTTTGTGTAAAAAGACACGAAGTCAGAAGCCCTCTACAGATTCTTCAAGGGTGTGTGTATGTGTGTATGTTTGTGTAAAAAGAACACAAAGTCAGAAGCCCTCCAGAGATTCTGCAAGGTTGTATGTGTGTGTGTGTGTGTGTGTGTGTGCGTTTGTGTGTGAGGGTAAAAATTACACGAAGTCAGAAGCCCAATATTGATTATGCAAAGGTCTGTGTGTGTGTGTGTGTTTGTTGTGTTTGAAATAAGTAAACCATATTAGAAGCCCTCCAGAGATTCTACCAGAGTGTGTGTGTGTGTATGTGTGAAAACAACACGAAGTCAGAAAATGTCTGGAGATTCTGCAAGGGTGTTTGTGTGTGTGTGTGTGTCAAAAGTACAGGAAGTCAGAAGCCCTCTACAGATTCTTCAAGGGTGTGTGTATGTGTGTATGTTTGTGTAAAAATGACACAAAGTCAGAAGCCCTCCAGAGATTCTGCAAGGTTGTATGTGTGTGTGTGTGTGTGTGTCAAAAGGACACATGAAATCAAAAACACTCCATAGTTTCTGCAAAGGTGTGTGTGTGTGTGTGTAAAAAGGACAAGAAATCAAAAGGACTCTAGAGATTGTGCAAGGTTGTGTGTCTGTGTGTGTGTATAAAAAGGACATGAAGACAGAAGCCCTGCAGGCTTTGACTATCTAGGTTAACTAGCGGGCACTTGGACTATCTAGGTCAACTAGCGGGCCATTGTACTTTGTAGGTTAACTAGCGGGCACTTGGCTATCTAGGTTACCTAACGGGAACTTGGACTATGTAGGTTTACTAGCGGACACTTGGACGATTTAGGTTAACTAGCGGGCACTTGGACAATGCAGGTTCCCTAGAGGGCACTATGAATATGTAGCTTCCCTAGAGGGCACTTGGACTATGTAGGTTCCCTATGGGCACTTGGACTATCTGGGTTCCCTAAAGGGCACTTGGAATATGAAGATTCCCTATCGGGCACTTGGACTATGTAGGTTCCTCATTGGGCACTTGGACTATGTAGGTTCCCTATCGGGCACTTGGACTATGTAGGTTAACTAGCGGGCACTTGGATTATCTAGGTCAACTAGAGGGCACTTGTACAATGCAGGTTCCCTAGCGGGCACTTTTACTATGTAGGTTCCCTAGAGGGCACTTGGACTATATAGGTTCCCTATGGGCACTTGGACTACCTAGGTGCCCTAATGGGCACTTGGAATACGTAGGTTCCCTTTCGGACACTTGGACTATGTAGGTTCCTCAGCGGCACTTGAACTATGTAGGTTAACTAGCGGGCACTTGGATTATCTAGGTTACCTAGCGGGCACTTGGACTATGTAGGTTCCCTATCGGGCAGTTGGACTATGTAGGTTATCTAGCGGGCCCTTAGACTATCTAGGTTACCTAGCGGGCACTTGGACTATGTACGTCCCCTAGCGGGCACTTGGAATATATAGGTTAACTAGAGGGCCCTTGGACTATGTAGGTTAACTAGCGGGCCCTTTGACGATCTAGGTTAGCAAACGGGCACTTGGACTATGTAGGTTACCTAAAAGGCACTTGGACGATCTAGGTTAACTAGCGGCCACTTGGACTATCTAGGTTAACTAGCGGGCACTTGAACGATGCAGGTTCCCTAGCGGGCACTTGGAGTATATAGGTAAATTAGTGGGCACTTGGACTATGGAGGTTACCTAGGGGGCACTTGGACTATGGAGGTTACCTAGCGGGCACTTGGACTATCTAGGTTAGCTAACGGGTACTTGGACGATCTAGGTTACCTAGCGGGCACTTGGACTATGTAGATTCCTAATCGGGCAGTTGGACTATGTAGGTTATCTAGCGGGCCCTTAGACTATCTAGGTTACCTAGCGGGCACTTGGACTATGTACGTCCCCTAGCGGGCACTTGGACTATCTAGGTTAACTAGAGGGCCCTTGGACTATGTAGGTTAACTAGCGGGCACTTGGAATATCTAGGTTAACTAGCGGACCTTGGACTATGTAGGTTAACTAGCGGGCACTTGGACGATCTAGGTTAACTAGCGGCCACTTGGACTATCTAGGTTAACTAGCAGGCACTTGGACTATCTAGATTAACTAGCGGGCACTTGAACGATGGACGTTCCCTGTGGGCACTTGGACTATATAGGTAAATTAGTGGGCACTTGGACTATGGAGGTTACCTAGGGGGCACTTGAACTATGGAGGTTACCTAGCGGGCACATTGACTATCTACGTTAGCTAATGGGCACTTGGACTATGCAGGTAACCTAGCGGGCACTTGAACTGTCTAAGTTAACTCCCGGCTCTTGGACTATGTAGGTTACCTAGCGGGCAATTGGACTATCTAGGTGAACGAACGGGCATGTGGACTGTGTAGGTAACCTAACGGGCACTTGGACTATCTAGGTTAGGTAACGGGCACTTGGACTATCTAGGTTACCTAGCGGTAACTTGGAATATGTAGGTTACCTAGAGGGCACTTGGACTATAGGTTACCTAGTGGCCCTTGGACTATGTAGGTTACCTAGCGCGACTTGGACTATCTAAGTTAACGAACGTGCACTTGGACTATGTAGGTAACTTAGCGGGCACTTGGACAGTATAGGTTACCTAGCGGGCACTTGGACTATCTAGGTTAACGAATGGGCACTTGGACTATCTAGGTTACCTAGCGGGCACTTGGACTATCTAGGTTAGCAAACCGGAACTTGGAATATCTAGGTTACCTAGCGGGCGCTTGGACTATGTAGGATCCCTATCGGACATTTGTACTACTTAGGTTAACTAGCGGGCACTTTGACTATCTAGGTTAACTAGCGGGCACTTGGACTATCTAGGTCAACTAGCGGGCCATTGTACTATGTAGGTTAACTAGCGGGCACTTGGCCTATCTAGGTTACCTAACGGGAACATGGACTATGTAGGTTTAATAGCGGACACTTGGACGATCTAGGTTAACTAGCGGGCACTTGGACAATGCAGGTTCCCTAGCGGGCACTATGAATATGTAGCTTCCCTAGAGGGCACTTGGACTATGTAGGTTCCCTATGGGCACTTGGATTATCTGGGTTCCTAACGGGCACTTGGAATATGAAGATTCCCTATCGGGCACTAGGACTATGTAGGTTCCTCATTGGGCACTTGGACTATGTAGGTTCCCTATCGGGCACTTGGACTATGTAGGTTAACTAGCGGGCCCTTGGACTATCTAGGTTACCTAGCGGGCACTTGGACTATCTAGGTTAACTAGAGGGCACTTGTACAATGCAGGTTCCCTAGCGGGCACTTTGACTATGTAGGTTCCCTAGAGGGCACTTGGACGATATAGGTTCCCTATGGGCCCTTGGACTATCTAGGTGCCCTAATGGGCACTTGGAATACGTAGGTTCCCTTTCGGACACTTGGACTATGTAGGTTCCTCAGCGGGCACTTGGACTATGTAGGTTAACTAGCGGGCACTTGGACTATCTAGGTTACCTAGCGGGCACTTGGACTATGCAGGTTCCCTAGCGGGCACTTGGACTATGTTCGTCCCTTAGCGGGCACTTGAACTATGTAGGTTCCCTATCGGGCAGTTGGACTATGAAGGTTAACTAGCGGGCCCTTAGACTATCTAGGTTACCTAGCGGGCACTTAGACTATGTACGTCCTCTAGCGGGCACTTGGACTATCAAGGTTAACTAGAGGGCCCTTGGATTATGTAGGTTAACGAGCGGGCACTTGGACTATGTAGGTTAACTAGCGGGCACTTGGACGATGTAGGTTAACGAACGGGCACGTGGATTATGTAGGTAACCAAACTGGCACTTGGACTATCTAGGTTAGGTAACGGGCACTTGGACTATCTAGGTTACCTAGCGGGAACTTGGACTATTGGTTAACTAGCGGGCACTTGGACTATAAGTAACCTAGCGGCCCTTGGACTATGTAGGTTACCTAGCGCGACTTGGACTATCTAAGTTAACGAACGTGCACTTGGACTATGTAGGTAACCTATCGGGCACTTGGACAGTATAGGTTACCTAGCGGGCACTTGGACTATCTAGGTTAACGAATGGGCACTTGGACTATGTAGGTTACCTAGAGGGCACTTGCACTATCTAGGTTAGCAAACCGGAACTTGGAATATCTAGGTTACCTAGCGGGCACTTGGACTATGTAGGATCCCTATCGGACATTTGTACTACTTAGGTTAACTAGCGGGCACTTTGACTATCTAGGTAAACTAGCGGGCACTTGGACTATCTAGGTCAACTAGCGGGCCATTGTACTATGTAGGTCAACTAGCGGGCACTTGGCCTATCTAGGTTACCTAACGGTAACTTGGACTATGTAGGTTTACTAGCGGACACTTGGACGATCTAGGTTAACTGGCGGGCACTTGGACAATGCAGGTTCCCTAGCGGGCACTATGAATATGTAGCTTCCCTAGAGGGCACTTGGACTATGTAGGTTCCCTATGGGCACTTGGACTATCTGGGTTCCCTAACGGGCACTTGGAATATGAAGATTCCTTATCGGGCACTTGGACTATGTAGGTACCTCATTGGGCACTTGGACTATGTAGGTTACCTATCGGGCACTTGGACTATGTAGGTTAACTAGCGGGCCCTTGGACTATCTAGGTTACCTAGCGGGCACTTGGACTATCTAGGTTAACTAGGGGGCACTTGTACAATGCAGGTTCCCTAGCGGGCACTTTGAATATGTAGGTTTCCTACAGGGCACTTGGACGATATAGGTTCCCTTTGGGCACTTGGACTATCTAGGTGCCCTAATGGGCACTTCGAATACGTAGGTTCCCTTTCGGACACTTGGACTATGTAGGTTCCTCAGCGGGTACTTGGACTATGTAGGTTAACTAGCGGGCACTTGGACTATCTAGGTTACCTAGTGGGCACTTGGACTATGTAGGTTCCCTAGCGGGCACTTGGACTATGTTCGTCCCTTAGCGGGCACTTGGACTATGTAGGTTCCCTATCGGGCAGTGGACTATGTAGGTTATCTAGCGGGCCCTTAGACTATCTAGGTTACATAGCGGGCACTTGGACTATGTACGTCCCCTAGCGGGCACTTGGACTATCTAAGTTAACTAGAGGGCCCTTTGACTATGTAGGTTAACTAGCGGGCACTTGGAATATCTAGGTTAACTAGCGGACCTTGGACTATGTAGGTCAACTAGCGGGCACTTGGACGATCTAGGTTAACTATCAGGCACTTGGACTATCTAGATTAACTAGCGGGCACTTGAACGATGCAGTTTCCCTAGCGGGCACTTGGACTATATAGGTAAATTAGTGGGCACTTGGACTATGGAGGTTACCTAGGGGGCAATTGGACTATCTAGGTTAGCTAACGGGTACTTGGACTATCTAGGTTACCTAGCGGGCACTTGGACTATGTAGGTTACCTAGCGGGCTCTTGGACTATCTAGGTTACCTAACGGGCACTTGGACTATGCAGGTAACCTAGCGGGCACTTGAACTGTCTAAGTTACCTGCCGGCTCTTGGACTATGTAGGTTACCTAGCGGGCAATTGGACTATCTAGGTTAACGAACGGGCACGTGGACTATGTAGGTTAACCTAACTGGCACTTGGACTATCTAGGTTAGGTAACGGGCACTTGGACTATCTAGGTTACCTAGCGGGAACTTGGAATATGTAGGTTACCTAGAGGGCACTTGGACTATAGGTTACCTAGTGGCCCTTGGACTATGTAGGTTACCTAGCGCGACTTGGACTATCTAAGTTAACGAACGTGCACTTGGACTATGTAGGTAACCTAGCAGGCACTTGGACAGTATAGGTTACCTAGCGGGCACTTGGACTATCTAGGTTAAGGAATGGGCACTTGGACTATGTAGGTTACCTAGCGGACACTTGGACTATCTAGGTTAGCAAACCGGAACTTGGAATATCTAGGTTACCTAGCGGGCACTTGGACTATGTAGGATCCCTATCGGACATTTGTACTACTTAGGTTAACTAGCGGGCACTTTGACTATCTAGGTTAACTAATGGGCACTTGGACTATCTAGGTTACCTAACGGGAACTTGGACTATGTAGGTTTACTAGCGGACACTTGGACGATCTAGGTTAACTAGTGGGCACTTGGACAAGGCAGGTTCCTTAGCGGGCACTATGAATATGTAGCTTCCCTAGAGGGCACTTGGACTATGTAGGTTCCCTATGGGCACTTGGACTATCTGGGTTCCGTAACAGGCACTTGGAATATGAAGATTCCCTATCGGGCACTTGGACTATGTAGGTTCCTCATTGGGCACTTGGACTATGTAGGTTCCCTATCGGGCACTTGGACTATGTAGGTTAACTAGCGGGCCCTTGGACTATCTAGGTTACCTAGCGGGCACTTGGACTATCTAGGTTAACTAGAGGGCACTTGTACAATGCAGGTTCCCTAGCGGGCACTTTGACTATGTAGGTTCCCTAGAGGGCACTTGGACGATATAGGTTCCCTATGGGCACTAGGACTATCTAGGTGCCCTAATGGGCACTTGGAATACGTAGGTTCCCTTTCGGACACTTGGAGTATGTAGGTTCCTCAGTGGGCACTTGGACTATGTAGGTTAACTATCGGGCACTTGGACTATCTAGGTTACCTAGCGGGCACGTGGACTATGCAGGTTCCCTAGCGGGCACTTGGACTATGTTCGTCCCTTAGCGGGCACTTGGACTATGTAGGTTCCCTATGGGCACTTGTACTATCTGGGTTCCCTAACGGGCACTTGGAATATGAAGATTCCCTATCGGGCACTTGGACTATGTAGGTTCCTCATTGGGCACTTGGACTATGTAGGTTCCCTATCGGGCACTTGGACTTTGTAGGTTAACTAGCGGGCCCTTGGACTATCTAGGGTACCTAGTGGGCACTTGGACTATCTAGGTTAACTAGAGGGCACTTGTACAATGCAGGTTCCCTAGCGGGCACTTTGACTATGTAGGTTCCCTAGAGGGCACTTGGACGATATAGGTTCCCTATGGGCACTTGGACTATCTAGGTGCCCTAATGGGCACTTGGAATACGTAGGTTCCCTTTCGGACACTTGGAGTATGTAGGTTCCTCAGTGGGCACTTGGACTATGTAGGTTAACTAGCGGGCACTTGGACTATCTAGGTTACCTAGTGGGCACTTGGACTATGCAGGTTCCCTAGCGGGCACTTGGACTATGTTCATCCCTTAGCGGGCACTTGGACTATGTAGGTTCCCTATCGGGCAGTTGGACTATGTAGGTTAACTAGCGGGCCCGTAGGCTATCTAGGTTACCTAGCGGGCACTTGGACTATGTATGTCCTCCAGCGGGCACTTGGACTATCTAGGTTAACTAGAGGGCCGTTGGACTAGGTAGGTTAACTAGTGGGCACTTGGAATATCTAGGTTAACTAGCGGACCTTGGACTATGTAGGTTAACTAGCGGGCACTTGGACGATATAGGTTAATGAACGGGCACGTGGACTATGTAGGTAACCTAACTGGCACTTGGACTATCTAGGTTAGGTAACGGGCACTTGGACTATCTAGGTTACCTAGCGGGAACTTGGAATATGTAGGTTACCTAGAGGGCACTTGGACTATAGGTTAACTAGCGGGCACTTGGACTATATAGGTTACATAGCGGCCCTTGGACTATGTAGGTTACCTAGCGCGACATGGACTATCTAAGTTAACGAACGTGCACTTGGACTATGTAAGTAACCTAGCGGGCACTTGGACAGTATAGGTTACCTAGCGGGACTTGGACTATCTAGGTTAACGAATGGGCACTTGGACTATGTAGGTTACCTAGCGGGCACTTGGACTATCTAGGTTAGCAAACCGGAACTTGGAATATCTAGGTTACCTAGCGGGCACTTGGACTATGTAGGATCCCTATCGGACATTTGTACTACTTAGGTTAACTAGCGGGCACTTTGACTATCTAGGTTAACTAGCGTGCACTTGGACTATCTAGTTCAACTAGCGGGCCATTGTACTATGTAGGTTAACTAGCGGGCACTTGGCCTATCTAGGTTACCTAACGGGAACTTGGACTATGTAGGTTTACTAGCAGACACTTGGACGATCTACGTTAAGTAGCGGGCACTTGGACAATGCAGGTTCCCTAGCGAGGACAATGAATATGTAGCTTCCCTAGAGGGCACTTGGACTATGTAGGTTCCCTATGGGCACTTGGACTATCTGGGTTCCCTAACGGGCACTTGGAATATGAATATTCCCTATCGGGCACTTGGACTATGTAGGTTCCTCATTGGACACTTGGACTATTTAGGTTCCCTATCGGGCACTTGGACTATGTAGGTTAACTAGCGGGCCCTTGGACTATCTAGGTTACCTAGCGGGCACTTGGACTACCTAGGTTAACTAGAGGGCACTTGTACAATGCAGGTTCCCTAGCGGGCACTTTGACTATGTAGGTTCCCTAGAGGGCACTTGGACGATATAGGTTCCCTATGGGCACTTGGACTATCTGGGTTCCCTAACGGGCACTTGGAATATGAAGATTCCCTATCGGGCACTTGGACTATGTAGGTTCCTCATTGGGCTCTTGGACTATTTAGGTTCCCTATCGGGCACTTGGACTATGTAGGTTAACTAGCGGGCCCTTGGACTATCTCGGTTACCTAGCGGGCACTTGGACTACCTAGGTTAACTAGAGGGCACTTGTACAATGCAGGTTCCCTAGCGGGCACTTTGACTATGTAGGTTCCCTAGAGGGCACTTGGACGATATAGGTTCCCTATGGGCACTTGGACTATCTAGGTGCCCTAATGGGCACTTGGAATACGTAGGTTCCCTTTCGGACACTTGGACTATGTAGGTTCCTCAGCGGGCACTTGGACTATGTAGGTTAAGTAGCGGGCACTTGGACTATCTAGGTTAACTAGCGGGCACTTGGACTATGCAGGTCCCCTAGCGGGCACATGGACTATGTTCGTCCCTTAGCGGGCATTTGGACTATATAGGTAAATTAGTGGGCACTTGGACTATGGAGGTTACCTAGGGGGCAATTGGACTATGGAGGTTACCTAGCGGGCACTTGGACTATCTAGGTTAGCTAACGGGTACTTGGACTATCTAGGTTACCTAGCGGGCACTTGGACTATGTAGGTTACCTAGCGGGCACTTGGACTATCTAGGTTACCTAACGGGCACTTGGACTATGCAGGTAACCTAGCGGGCACTTGAACTGTCTAAGTTACCTGCCGGCTCTTGGACTATGTAGGTTACCTAGCGGGCAATTGGACTATCTAGGTTAACGAACGGGCACGTGGACTATGTAGTTAACCTAACTGGCACTTGGACTATCTAGGTTAGGTAACGGGCACTTGGACTATCTAGGTTACCTAGCGGGAACTTGGAATATGTAGGTTACCTAGAGGGCACTTGGACTATAGGTTACCTAGTGGCCCTTGGACTATGTAGGTTACCTAGCGCGACTTGGACTATCTAAGTTAACGAACGTGCACTTGGACTATGTAGGTAACCTAGCAGGCACTTGGACAGTATAGGTTACCTAGCGGGCACTTGGACTATCTAGGTTAACGAATGGGCACTTGGACTATGTAGGTTACCTAGCGGACACTTGGACTATCTAGGTTAGCAAACCGGAACTTGGAATATCTAGGTTACCTAGCGGGCACTTGGACTATGTAGGATCCCTATCAGACATTTGTACTACTTAGGTTAACTAGCGGGCACTTTGACTATCTAGGTTAACTAGTGGGCACTTGGACTATCTAGGTTACCTAACGGGAACTTGGACTATGTAGGTTTACTAGCGGACACTTGGACGATCTAGGTTAACTAGCGGGAACTTGGACAATGCAGGTTCCTTAGCGGGCACTATGAATATGTAGCTTCCCTAGAGGGCACTTGGACTATGTAGGTTCCCTATGGGCACTTGGACTATCTGGGTTCCCTAACGGGCACTTGGAATATGAAGATTCCCTATCGGGCACTTGGATTATGTAGGTTCCTCATTGGGCACTTGGACTATGTAGGTTCCCTATCGGGCACTTGGACTTTGTAGGTTAACTAGCGGGCCCTTGGACTATCTAGGGTACCTAGTGGGCACTTGGACTATCTAGGTTAACTAGAGGGCACTTGTACAATGCAGGTTCCCTAGCGGGCACTTTGACTATGTAGGTTCCCTAGAGGGCACTTGGACGATATAGGTTCCCTATGGGCACGTGGACTATCTAGGTGCCCTAATGGGCACTTGGAATACGTAGGTTCCCTTTCGGACACTTGGAGTATGTAGGTTCCTCAGTGGGCACTTGGACTATGTAGGTTAACTAGCGGGCACTTGGACTATCTAGGTTACCTAGCGGGCACTTGGACTATGCAGGTTCCCTAGCGGGCACTTGGACTATGTTCCTCCCTTAGCGGGCACTTGGACTATGTAGGTTCCCTCTCGGGCAGTTGGACTATGTAGGTTAACTAGCGGGCCCGTAGGCTATCTAGGTTACCTAGCGGGCACTTGGACTATGTATGTCCTCCAGCGGGCACTTGGACTATCTAGGTTAACTAGAGGGCTGTTGGACTAGGTAGGTTAACTAGCGGACACTTGGAATATCTAGGTTAACTAGCGGACATTGGATTATGTAGGTTAACTAGCGGGCACTTGGACGATATAGGTTAACGAACGGGCACGTGGACTATGTAGGTAACCTAACTGGCACTTGGACTATCTAGGTTAGGTAACGGGCACTTGGAATATCTAGGTTACCTAGCGGGAACTTGGAATATGTAGGTTATCTAGAGGGCACTTGGACTATAGGTTAACTAGCGGGCACTTGGACTATATAGGTTACGTAGCGGCCCTTGGACTATGTAGGTTACCTAGCGCGACATGGACTATCTAAGTTAACGAACGTGCACTTGGACTATGTAAGTAACCTAGCGGGCACTTGGACAGTATAGGTTACCTAGCGGGCACTTGGACTATCTAGGTTAACGAATGGGCACTTGGACTATGTAGGTTACCTAGCGGGCACTTGGACTATCTAGGTCAGCAAACCGGAACTTGGAATATCTAGGTTACCTAGCGGGCACTTGGACTATGTAGGATCCCTATCGGACATTTGTACTACTTAGGTTAACTAGCGGGCACTTTGACTATCTAGGTTAACTAGCGTGCACTTGGACTATCTAGGTCAACTAGCGGGCCATTGTACTATGTAGGTTAACTAGCGGGCACTTGGCCTATCTAGGTTACCTAACGGGAACTTGGACTATGTAGGTTTACTAGCGGACACTTGGACGATCTACGTTAACTAGCGGACACTTGGACAATGCAGGTTCGCTAGCGAGGACAATGAATATGTAGCTTCCCTAGAGGGCACTTGGACTATGTAGGTTCCCTATGGGCACTTGGACTATCTGGGTTCCCTAACGGGCACTTGGAATATGAAGATTCCCTATCGGGCACTTGGACTATGTAGGTTCCTCATTGGGCTCTTGGACTATTTAGGTTCCCTATCGGGCACTTGGACTATGTAGGTTAACTAGCGGGCCCTTGGACTATCTAGGTTACCTAGCGGGCACTTGGACTACCTAGGTTAACTAGAGGGCACTTGTACAATGCAGGTTCCCTAGCGGGCACTTTGACTATGTAGGTTCCCTAGAGGGCACTTGGACGATATAGGTTCCCTATGGGCACTTGGACTATCTAGGTGCCCTAATGGGCACTTGGAATACGTAGGTTCCCTTTCGGACACTTGGACTATGTAGGTTCCTCAGCGGGCACTTGGACTATGTAGGTTAAGTAGCAGGCACTTGGACTATCTAGGTTACCTAGCGGGCACTTGGACTATGCAGGTTCCCTAGCGGGCACATGGACTATGTTCGTCCCTTAGCGGGCACTTGGACTATGTAGATTCCCTATCGGGCAGTTGGACTATGTAGGTTAACTAGAGGGCCCTTAGACTATCTAGGTTACCTAGCGGGCACTTGGACAATGTACGTCCTCTAGCGGGCACATGGACTATCTAGGTTAACTAGAGGGTCCTTTGACTATGTAGGTTAACTAGCGGGCACTTGGAATATCTAGGTTTACTAGCGGACCTTGGACTATGTAGGTTAACTAGCGGGCACTTGGACGATGGAGGTTCCCTAGCGGGCATTTGGACAATATAGGTAAATTAGTGGGCACTTGGACTATGGAGGTTACCTAGGGGGCACTTGGACTATGGAGGTTACCTAGCGGGCACTTGGACTATCTACGTTAGCTAACGGGCACTTGGACTATGCAGGTAACCTAGCGGGCACTTGATCTGTCTAAGTTAACTGCCAGATCATGGACTATGTAGGTTACCTAGCGGGCAATTGGACTATCTAGTTTAACGAACGGGCACGTGGACTATGTAGGTAACCTAACGGGCACTTGGACTATCTAGGTTAGGTAACGGGCACTTTGACTATCTAGGTTACCTAGCGGGAACTTGGAATATATAGGTTACCTAGAGGGCACTTGGACTATAGGTTACCTAGTGGCCCTTGGACTATGTAGGTTACCTAGCGCGACTTGGACTATCTAAGTTAACGAATGTGCACTTGGACTATGTAGGTAACCTGGCGCGCACTTGGACAGTATAGGTTACCTAGGGGGCACTTGGACTATCTAGGTTAACGAATGGGCACTTGGACTATGTAGGTTACCTAGCGGGCACTTGGACTATCTAGGTTAGCAAACCGGAACTTGGAATATCTAGGTTAACTAGCGGGCACTTGGACTATGTAGGATCCCTATCGGACATTTGTACTACTTAGGTTAACTAGCGGGCACTTTGACTATCTAGGTTAATTAGCGGGCACTTGGACTATCTAGGTCAACTAGCGGGCCATTGTACTATATAGGTTAACTAGCGAGCACTTGGCCTATCTAGGTTACCTAACGGGAACTTGGACTATGTAGGTTTACTAGCGGACACTTGGACGATCTAGGTTAACTAGCGGGCACATGGACAATGCAGGTTCCCTAGCGGGCACTATGAATATGTAGCTTCCCTAGAGGGCACTTGGACTATGTAGGTTCCCTATGGGCACTTGGACTATCTGGGTTCCTTAACGGGCACTTGGAATATGAAGATTCCCTATCGGGCACTTGGACTATGTAGGTTCCTCATTGGGCACTTGGACTATGTAGGTTCCCTATCGGGCACTTGGACTATGTAGGTTAACTAGGGGGCCCTTGGACTATCTAGGTTACCTAGCGGGCACTTGGACTATCTAGGTTAACTAGAGGGCACTTGTGCAATGCAGGTTCCCTAGCGGGCACTTTGACTATGTAGGTTCCCTAGAGGGCACTTGGACGATATAGGTTCCCTATGGGCACTTGGACTATCTAGGTGCTCTAATGGGCACTTGGAATACGTAGGTTCCCTTTCGGACACTTGGACAATGTAGGTTCCTCAGCGGGCACTTGGACTATGTAGGTTAACTAGCGGGCACTTGGACTATCTAGGTTACCTAGCGGGCACTTGGACTATGCAGGTTCCCTAGCGGGCACTTGGACTATGTTCGTCCCTTAGCGGGCACTTGGACTATGTAGGTTCCCTATCGGGCAGTTGGACTATGTAGGTTAACTAGCGGGCCCTTAGACTATCTAGGTTACCTAGCGGGCACTTGGCCTATGTACGTCTTCTAGCGGTCACTTGGACTATTTAGGTTAACTAGAGGGCCCTTGGACTATGTAGGTTAATTAGCGGGCACTTGGAATATCTAGGTTAACTAGTGGACCTTGGACTATGTAGGTTAACTAGCGGGCACTTGGACAATATAGGTAACCTAACGGGCACTTGGACTATCTAGGTTAGGTAACGGGCACTTGGACTATAGGTTACCTAGCGGGAACTTGGAATATGTAGGTTACCTAGAGGGCACTTGGACTATAGGTTAACTAGCGGGCACTTGGACTATATAGGTTACCTAGCGGCCCTTGGACTATGTTGGTTACCTACCGCGACTTGGACTATCTAAGTTAACGAACGTGCACTTGGACTATGTAAGTAACCTAGCGGGCACTTGGACAGTATAGGTTACCTAGCGGGCACTTGGACAACTAGGTTAACGAATGGGCACTTGGACTATGTACGTTACCTAGCGGGCACTTGGACTATCTAGGTTAGCAAACCGGAACTTGGAATATCTAGGTTACCTAGCGGGCACTTGGACTATGTAGGATCCCTATTGGACATTTGTACTACTTAGGTTAACTAGCGGGCACTTTGACAATCTAGGTTAACTAGCGGGCACTTGGACTATCTATGTCAACTAGCGGGCCATTGTACTATGTAGGTTAACTGGCGGGCACTTGGCCTATCTAGGTTACCTAACGGGAACTTGGACTATGTAGGTTTACTAGCGGACACTTGGACGATCTAGGTTAACTAGCGGGCACTTGGACAATGCAGGTTTCTAGCGGGCACTATGAATATGTAGCTTCCCTAGAGGGCACTTGGACTATGTAGGTTCCCTATGGGCACTTGGACTATCTGGGTTCCCTAACGGGCACTTGGATTATGAAGATTCCCTATCGGGCACTTGGACTATGTAGGTTCCTCATTGGGCACTTGAACTATGTAGGTTCCCTATCGGGCACTTGGACTTTGTAGGTTAACTAGCGGGCCCTTGGACTATCTAGGTTACCTAGCGGGCACTTGGACTATCTAGGTTAACTAGAGGGCACTTGTACAATGCAGGTTCCCTAGCGGGCACTTTGACTATGTAGGTTCCCTAGAGGGCACTTGGACTATATAGGTTCCCTATGGGCACTTGGACTATCTAGGTGCCCTAATGGGCACTTGGAATACGTAGGTTCCCTTTCGGACACTTGGACTATGCAGGTTCCTCAGTGGGCATTTGGACTATGTAGGTTTACTAGCGGGCACTTGGACTATCTAGGTTACCTATCGGGCACTTGGACTATGCAGGTTCCCTAGTTGGCACTTGGACTATGTTCGTCCCTTAGCGGGCACTTGGACTATGTAGGTTCCCTATCGGGCAGTTGGACTATGTAGGTTAACTAGCGGGCCCGTAGACTATCTAGGTTACCGAGCGGGTACTTGGACTATGTACGTCCTCCAGCGGGCACTTGGACTATCTAGGTTAACTAGAGGGCCGTTGGACTATGTAGGTTAAACAGCAGGCCCTTGGGCTATCTAGGTTACCTAGCGGGCACTTGGACTATCTAGGTTAACTAGAGGGCACTTGTACAATGCAGGTTCCCTAGCGGGCACTTTGACTATGTAAGTTCCCTAGAGGGCACTTGGACTATATAGGTTCCCTATGGGCACTTGGACTATCTAGGTGCCCTAATGGGCACTTGGAATACGTAGGTTCCCTTTCGGACACTTGGACTATGTAGGTTCCTCAGCGGGCACTTGGACTATGTAGGTTAACTAGCGGGCACTTGGACTCTGTAGGTTCCCTAGCGGGCACTTGGACTGTGTTCGTCCCTTAGCGAGCGCTTGGACTATGTAGGTTCCCTATCGGCCAGTTGGACTATGTAGGTTAACTAGCGGGCCCTTAGACTATCTAGGTTACCTAGCGGACACTTGGACTATGTACTTCCCCTAGTGGGCACTTGGACTATCTAGGTTAACAAGAGGGCCCTTGGACTATGTAGGTTAACTAGCGGGCACTTGGAATATCTAGGTTAACTAGCGGACCTTGGACTATGTAGGTTAACTAGCGGGCACTTGGGCGATCTAGGTTAACTAGCGGGCACTTGGACGATCTAGGTTAACTAGCGGCCACTTGGACTATCTAGCTTAACTAGCGGGCACTTGGACTATCTAGATTAACTAGCGGGCACTTGGACAATGCAGGTTCCCTAGCGGGCACTTGGACTATATAGGTTAATTAGCGGGCACTTGGACTATGGAGGTTACCTAGCGGATACTTGGACTATGTAGGTTCCCCATCAGGGACTTGGACAATGTAGGTTAACTATCGGGCACTTGGACTATATAGGTTAACTAGCGGGCCCTTGGACTATGTAGGTTAACTAGCGGGCTCTTGTACTATCTAGGTTAACGAACGGGCACGTGGACTATGTAGGTAACCAAGCGGGCACTTGGACAGTCTAGGTTACCTAGAGGGCACTTGGAAAATCTAGGTTAATGAATGGGCACTAGGACAATGTAGGTTACCTCGCGGGCACTTAGACTATTTGGGTACCCTAGCGGGCATTTGGACTATCTAGGTTACCTAACGGGCATTTGGACTATGTAGGTTCCCTAGCGGGCACTTGGATTATGTAGGTTCCCTTCTTGCACTTGGACTATGTAGGTTTCTAGCGGGCATTTGGGCTATGTAGGTTACCTAGCGGGCACTTGGGCTATGTAGGTTCCCTAGCGGGCATTTGGACTATCTAGGTTACCTAACGGGCATTTGGACTACGTACGTTACTAGTGGGCATTTGGACTATGTAGGTTACCTAGCGGATACTTGGACTATGTAGGTTCCCCATCAGGGACTTGGACAATGTAGGTTAACTAGCGGGCACTTGGACTATCTAGGTTAACTAGAGGGCCCTTGGACTATGTAGGTTAACTAGCGGGCCCTTTGACGATCTAGGTTAGCAAACGGGCACTTGGACTATGTAGGTTACCTAGCAGGCACTTGGACTGTCTAGGTTACCTAGCGGGCACTTGAACTATCTAGGTTAACGAACGGGCACTTGGACTATGTAGGTTAGCTAACAGGAACTTGGACTATCTAGGTTAACGAATGGGCACTTGGACTATGGATGTTACCTAGCGGGCACTTGGACTATGGAGGTTACCTAGCGGGCACTTGGACTATCTAGGTTACCTAATGGGCACTTGGACTATGCAGGTAACCTAGCGGGCACTTGGACTGTTTAAGTTACCTAGAGGACACTTGGACTATAGGTTAACTAGCGGGCACTTGGACTATATAGGTTACCTAGCGGCCCTTAGACTATGTTGGTTACCTACCGCGACTTGGACTATCTAAGTTAACGAACGTGCACTTGGACTATGTAAGTAACCTAGCGGGCACTTGGACAGTATAGGTTACCTAGCGGGCACTTGGACTATCTAGATTAGCAAACCGGAACTTGGAATATCTAGGTTAACGAACGGGCACTTGGATTATGTAGGATCCCTATTGGACATTTGTACTACTTAGGTTAACTAGCGGGCACTTTGACTATCTAGGTTAACTAGCGGGCACTTGGACTATCTAGGTAAACTAGCGGGGCATTGTACTATGTAGGTTAACTAGCGGGCACTTGGCCTATCTAGGTTACCTAACGGGAACTTGGACTATGTAGGTTTACTAGCGGACACTTGGACGATCTAGGTTAACTAGCGGGCACTTGGACAATGCAGGTTTCTAGCGGGCACTATGAATATGTAGCTTCCCTAGAGGGCACTTGGACTATGTAGGTTCCCTATGGGCACTTGGACTATCTGGGTTCCCTAACGGGCACTTGGATTATGAAGATTCCCTATCGGGCACTTGGACTATGTAGGTTCCTCATTGGGCACTTGAACTATGTAGGTTCCCTATCGGGCACTTGGACTTTGTAGGTTAACTAGCGGGCCCTTGGACTATCTAGGTTACCTAGCGGGCACTTGGACTATCTAGGTTAACTAGAGGGCACTTGTACAATGCAGGTTCCCTAGCGGGCACTTTGACTATGTATGTTCCCTAGAGGGCACTTGGACTATATAGGTTCCCTATGGGCACTTGGACTATCTAGGTGCCCTAATGGGCACTTGGAATACTTAGGTTCCCTTTCGGACACTTGGACTATGCAGGTTCCTCAGTGGGCACTTGGACTATGTAGGTTTACTAGCGGGCACTTGGACTATCTAGGTTACCTATCGGGCACTTGGACTATGCAGGTTCCCTAGTGGGCACTTGGACTATGTTCGTCCCTTAGCGGGCACTTTGACTATGTAGGTTCCCTATCGGGCAGTTGGACTATGTAGGTTAACTAGCGGGCCCGTAGACTATCTAGGTTACCGAGCGGGCACTTGGACTATGTACGTCCTCCAGCGGGCACTTGGACTATCTAGGTTAACTAGAGGGCCGTTGGACTATGTAGGTTAAACAGCAGGCCCTTGGGCTATCTAGGTTACCTAGCGGGCACTTGGACTATCTAGGTTAACTAGAGGGCACTTGTACAATGCAGGTTCCCTAGCGGGCACTTTGACTATGTAAGTTCCCTAGAGGGCACTTGGACTATATAGGTTCCCTATGGGCACTTGGACTATCTAGGTGCCCTAATGGGCACTTGGAATACGTAGGTTCCCTTTCGGACACTTGGACTATGTAGGTTCCTCAGCGGGCACTTGGACTATGTAGGTTAACTAGCGGGCACTTGGACTCTGTAGGTTCCCTAGCGGGCACTTGGACTGTGTTCGTCCCTTAGCGAGCGCTTGGACTATGTAGGTTCCCTATCGGCCAGTTGGACTATGTAGGTTAACTAGCGGGCCCTTAGACTATCTAGGTTACCTAGCGGACACTTGGACTATGTACTTCCCCTAGTGGGCACTTGGACTATCTAGGTTAACAAGAGGGCCCTTGGACTATGTAGGTTAACTAGCGGGCACTTGGAATATCTAGGTTAACTAGCGGACCTTGGACTATGTAGGTTAACTAGCGGGCACTTGGGCGATCTAGGTTAACTAGCGGGCACTTGGACGATCTAGGTTAACTAGCGGCCACTTGGACAATCTAGCTTAACTAGCGGGCACTTGGACTATCTAGATTAACTAGCGGGCACTTGGACAATGCAGGTTCCCTAGCGGGCACTTGGACTATATAGGTTAATTAGCGGGCACTTGGACTATGGAGGTTACCTAGCGGATACTTGGACTATGTAGGTTCCCCATCAGGGACTTGGACAATGTAGGTTAACTATCGGGCACTTGGACTATATAGGTTAACTAGCGGGCCCTTGGACTATGTAGGTTAACTAGCGGGCTCTTCTACTATCTAGGTTAACGAACGGGCACGTGGACTATGTAGGTAACCAAGCGGGCACTTGGACAGTCTAGGTTACCTAGAGGGCACTTGGAAAATCTAGGTTAATGAATGGGCACTTGGACAATGTAGGTTACCTCGCGGGCACTTAGACTATTTGGGTACCCTAGCGGGCATTTGGACTATCTAGGTTACCTAACGGGCATTTGGACTATGTAGGTTCCCTAGCGGGCACTTGGATTATGTAGGTTCCCTTCTTGCACTTGGACAATGTAGGTTTCTAGCGGGCATTTGGACTATGTAGGTTACCTAGCGGGCACTTGGGCTATGTAGGTACCGTAGCGGGCATTTGGACTATCTAGGTTACCTAACGGGCATTTGGACTACGTACGTTACTAGTGGGCATTTGGACTATGTAGGTTACCTAGCGGATACTTGGACTATGTAGGTTCCCCATCAGGGACTTGGACAATGTAGGTTAACTAGCGGGCACTTGGACTATCTAGGTTAACTAGAGGGCCCTTGGACTATGTAGGTTAACTAGCGGGCCCTTTGACGATCTAGGTTAGCAAACGGGCACTTGGACTATGTAGGTTACCTAGCAGGCACTTGGACTGTCTAGGTTACCTAGCGGGCACTTGAACTATCTAGGTTAACGAACGGGCACTTGGACTATGTAGGTTAGCTAACAGGAACTTGGACTATCTAGGTTAACGAATGGGCACTTGGACTATGGATGTTACCTAGCGGGCACTTGGACTATGGAGGTTACCTAGCGGGCACTTGGACTATCTAGGTTACCTAATGGGCACTTGGACTATGCAGGTAACCTAGCGGGCACTTGGACTGTTTAAGTTACCTAGAGGACACTTGGACTATAGGTTAACTAGCGGGCACTTGGACTATATAGGTTACCTAGCGGCCCTTAGACTATGTTGGTTACCTACCGCGACTTGGACTATCTAAGTTAACGAACGTGCACTTGGACTATGTAAGTAACCTAGCGGGCACTTGGACAGTATAGGTTACCTAGCGGGCACTTGGACTATCTAGATTAGCAAACCGGAACTTGGAATATCTAGGTTAACGAACGGGCACTTGGATTATGTAGGATCCCTATTGGACATTTGTACTACTTAGGTTAACTAGCGGGCACTTTGACTATCTAGGTTAACTAGCGGGCACTTGGACTATCTAGGTCAACTAGCGGGCCATTGTACTATGTATGTTAACTAGCGGGCACTTGGCCTATCTAGGTTACCTAACGGGAACTTGGACTATGTAGGTTTACTAGCGGACACTTGGACGATCTAGGTTAACTAGCGGGCACTTGGACAATGCAGGTTCCCTAGCGGGCACTATGAATATGTAGCTTCCCTAGAGGGAACTTGGACTATATAGGTTCCAAATGGGCAGTTGGACAATCTGGGTTCCCTAACGGGCACTTGGAATATGAAGATTCCCTATCGGGCACTTGGACTATGTAGGTTCCCTATCGGGTACTTGGAATATGTAGGTTAACTAGCGGGCCCTTGGACTATCTAGGTTACCTAGCGGGCACTTGGACTATCTAGGTTAACTAGAGGGCACTTGTACAATGCAGGTTCCCTAGCGGGCACTTTGACTATGTAAGTTCCCTAGAGGGCACTTGGACTATATAGGTTCCCTATGGGCACTTGGACTATCTAGGTGCCCTAATGGGCACTTGGAATTCGTAGGTTCCCTTTCGGACATTTGGACTATGTAGGTTCCTCAGCGGGCACTTGGACTATGTAGGTTAACTAGCGGGCACTTGGACGATCTAGGTTACCTAGCGGGCACTTGGACTATGTAGGTTCCCTAGCGGGCACTTGGACTATGTTCGTCCCTTAGCGGGATCTTGGACTATGTAGGTTCCCTATCGGGCAGTTGGACTATGTAGGTTAACTAGCGGGCCCTTAGACTATCTAGGTTACCTAGCGGGCACTTGGACTATGTACGTCCCCTAGCGGGCACTTGGACTATCTAGGTTAACTAGAGGGCCCTTGGACTATGTAGGTTAACTAGCGGGCACTTGGACTATCTAGATTAACTACCGGGCACTTGGACGATGCAGGTTCCCTAGCGGGCACTTGGACTATATAGGTTAATTAGCGGGCACTTGGACTATGGAGGTTACCTAGCGGGCACTTGGACTGTCTAGGTTACCTAACGGGCACTTGGACTATGTAGGTTAATTAGCGGGCACTTGGACTATGTAGGTTAATTAGCGGGCACTTGGACTATCTAGGTTAACGAACCGGCACGTGGACTATGTAGGTAACCTAATGGGCACTTGGACTATCTAGGTTAGGTAACGGGCACTTGGACTATCTAGGTTACCTAGCGGGAACTTGGAATATGTAGGTTACCTAGCGGGAACTTGGAATATGTAGGTTACCTAGCGGGCACTTGGACTATGTACGTTACTAGCGGGCATTTGGACTATGTAGGTTACCTAGCGGATACTTGGACTATGTAGGTTCCCCATCAGGGACTTGGACAATGTAGGTTAACTAGCGGGCACTTGGACTATCTAGGTTAACTAGCGGGCCCTTGGACTATGTAGGTTAACTAGCGGGCCCTTTGACGATCTAGGTTAGCAAACGGGCACTTGGAATATGTAGGTTACCTAGCAGGCACTTGGACTGTCTAGGTTACCTAGCGGGCACTTGAACTATCTAGGTTAATGAACGGGCACTTGGACTATGTAGGTTAGCTAACAGGAACTTGGACTATCTAGGTTAACGAACGGGCACTTGGACTATGGAGATTACCTAGCGGGCACTTGGACTATGGAGGTTACCTAGCGGGCACTTGGACTATCTAGGTTAGCTAACGGGTACTTGGACTATCTAGGTTACCTAGCGGGCACTTGGACTATGTAGGTTACCTAGCGGGCACTTGGACTATCTAGGTTACCTAACGGGCACTTGGACTATGCAGGTAACCTAGCGGGCACTTGGACTGTTTAAGTTAACCAGCGGGCACTTGGACTATCTAGGTTACCTAACGGGCACCTGGACTATCTAGATTACCTAGTGGGCACTTGGATTCTAAAGGTTACCTATCCGGCCCTTGGACTATGTAGGTTACCTAGCGGGCAATTGGACTATCTAGGTTAACGAACTGGCACGTGGACTATGTAGGTAACCTAACGGGCACTTGGACTATCTAGGTTAGGTAACGGGCACTTGGACTATCTAGGGTACCTAGCGGAAACTTGGAATATGTAGGTTACCTAGAGGGCACTTGGACTATAGGCTAACTAGCGGGCACTTGGACTATATAGGTTACCTAGCGGCCCTTGGACTATGTTGGTTACCTACCGCGACTTGGACTATCTAAGTTAACGAAAGTGCACTTGGACTATGTAAGTAACCTAGCGGGCACTTGGACTATCTAGGTTAACGAACCGGCACGTGGACTATGTAGGTAACCTAATGGGCACTTGGACTATCTAGGTTAGGTAACGGGCACTTGGACTATCTAGGTTACCTAGCGGGAACTTGGAATATGTAGGTTACCTAGCGGGAACTTGGAATATGTAGGTTACCTAGCGGGCACTTGGACTATGTACGTTACTAGCGGGCATTTGGACTATGTAGGTTACCTAGCGGATACTTGGACTATGTAGGTTCCCCATCAGGGACTTGGACAATGTAGGTTAACTAGCGGGCACTTGGACTATCTAGGTTAACTAGCGGGCCCTTGGACTATGTAGGTTAACTAGCGGGCCCTTTGACGATCTAGGTTAGCAAACGGGCACTTGGACTATGTAGGTTACCTAGCAGGCACTTGGACTGTCTAGGTTACCTAGCGGGCACTTGAACTATCTAGGTTAACGAACGGGCACTTGGACTATGTAGGTTAGCTAACAGGAACTTGGACTATCTAGGTTAACGAACGGGCACTTGGACTATGGATGTTACCTAGCGGGCACTTGGACTATGGAGGTTACCTAGCGGGCACTTGGACTATCTAGGTTAGCTAACGGGTACTTGGACTATCTAGGTTACCTAGCGGGCACTTGGACTATGTAGGTTACTTAGCGGGCACTTGGACTATCTAGGTTACCTAACGGGCACTTGGACTATGCAGGTAACCTAGCGGGCACTTGGACTGTTTAAGTTAACCAGCGGGCATTTGGACTATGTAGGTTAACTAGCGGGCACTTGGACTATCTAGGTTACCTAACGGGCACCTGGACTATCTAGATTACCTAGTGGGCACTTGGATTCTAAAGGTTACCTAGCCGGCCCTTGGACTATGTAGGTTACCTAGCGGGCAATTGGACTATCTAGGTTAACGAACTGGCACGTGGACTATGCAGGTAACCTAACGGGCACTTGGACTATCTAGGTTAGGTAACGGGCACTTGGACTATCTAGGGTACCTAGCGGAAACTTGGAATATGTAGGTTACCTAGAGGGCACTTGGACTATAGGCTAACTAGCGGGCACTTGGACTATATAGGTTACCTAGCGGCCCTTGGACTATGTTGGTTACCTACCGCGACTTGGACTATCTAAGTTAACGAAAGTGCACTTGGACTATGTAAGTAACCTAGCGGGCACTTGGACTATCTAGGTTAACGAACCGGCACGTGGACTATGTAGGTAACCTAATGGGCACTTGGACTATCTAGGTTAGGTAACGGGCACTTGGACTATCTAGGTTACCTAGCGGGAACTTGGAATATGTAGGTTACCTAGCGGGAACTTGGAATATGTAGGTTACCTAGCGGGCACTTGGACTATGTACGTTACTAGCGGGCATTTGGACTATGAAGGTTACCTAGCGGATACTTGGACTATGTAGGTTCCCCATCAGGGACTTGGACAATGTAGGTTAACTAGCGGGCACTTGGACTATCTAGGTTAACTAGCGGGCCCTTGGACTATGTAGGTTAACTAGCGGGCCCTTTGACGATCTAGGTTAGCAAACGGGCACTTGGACTATGTAGGTTACCTAGCAGGCACTTGGACTGTCTAGGTTACCTAGCGGGCACTTGAACTATCTAGGTTAACGAACGGGCACTTGGACTATGTAGGTTAGCTAACAGGAACTTGGACTATCTAGGTTAACGAACGGGTACTTGGACTATGGAGGTTACCTAGCGGGCACTTGGACTATGGAGGTTACCTAGCGGGCACTTGGACTATCTAGGTTAGCTAACGGGTACTTGGACTATCTAGGTTACCTAGCGGGCACTTGGACTATGTAGGTTACTTAGCGGGCACTTGGACTATCTAGGTTACCTAACGGGCACTTGGACTATGCAGGTAACCTAGCGGGCACTTGGACTGTTTAAGTTAACCAGCGGGCACTTGGACTATGTAGGTTAACTAGCGGGCACTTGGACTATCTAGGTTACCTAACGGGCACCTGGACTATCTAGATTACCTAGTGGGCACTTGGATTCTAAAGGTTACCTAGCCGGCCCTTGGACTATGTAGGTTACCTAGCGGGCAATTGGACTATCTAGGTTAACGAACTGGCACGTGGACTATGCAGGTAACCTAACGGGCACTTGGACTATCTAGGTTAGGTAACAGGCACTTGGACTATCTAGGGTACCTAGCGGAAACTTGGAATATGTAGGTTACCTAGAGGGCACTTGGACTATAGGCTAACTAGCGGGCACTTGGACTATATAGGTTACCTAGCGGCCCTTGGACTATGTTGGTTACCTACCGCGACTTGGACTATCTAAGTTAACGAAAGTGCACTTGGACTATGTAAGAAACCTAGCGGGCACTTGGACAGTATAGGTTACCTAGCAGGCACTTGGACTATCTAGGTTAACGAATGGGCACTTGTACTACGTAGGTTACCTAGCGGGCACTTGGACTATCTAGGTTAGCAAACAGGAACTTGGAATATCCAGGTTACCTAGCGGGCACTTGGACTATGTAGGATCCCTATCAGACATTTGTACTACTTAGGTTAACTAGCGGGCACTTTGACTATCTAGGTTAACTAGCGGGCCCTTGGACTATCTAGGTCAACTAGCGGGCCATTGTACTATGTCGGTTAACTAGCGGGCACTTGGCCTATCTAGGTTACCTAACGGGAACTTGGACTATGTAGGTTTACTAGCGGACCCTTGGACGATCTAGGTTAACTAGCGGGCACTTGGACAATGCAGGTTCCCTAGCGGGCACTATGAATATGTAGCTTCCCTAGAGGGAACTTGGACTATATAGGTTCCCTATGGGCACTTGGACAATCTGGGTTCCCTAATGGGCACTTGGACAATCTGGGTTCCCTAACGGGCACTTGGAATATGAAGATTCCCTATCGGGCACTTGGACTATGTAGGTTCCTCATTGGGCACTTGGACTATGTAGGTTAACTAGCGGGCCCTTGGACTATCTAGGTTACCTAGCGGGCACTTGGACTATCTAGGTTAACTAGAGGGCACTTGTACAATGCAGGTTCCCTAGCGGGCACTTTGACTATGTAGGTTCCCTAGAGGGCACTTGGACTATATAGGTTCCCTATGGTTACTTGGACTATCTAGGTGCCCTAACGGGCACTTGTAATACGTAGGTTCCCTTTCGGACACTTGGACTATGTAGGTTCCTCAGCGGGCACTTGGATTTTGTAGGTTAACTAGCGGGCACTTGGACTATCTAGGTTGTCCAGCGGGCACTTGGACTATGTACGTCCCCTAGCGGGCACTTGGACTATCGAGGTTAACTAGAGGGCCCTTGGTCTATGTAGGTTATCTAGAGAGCACTTGGACGATCTAGGTTAACTAACGGACCTTGGACTATGTAGGTTAACTAGCGGGCACTTGGACGATCTAGGTTAACTAGCGGGCACTTGGACTATCTAGGTTAACTAGCGGGAACTTAGACTCTCTATATTAATTGGCGGGCACATGGACGATGCAGGTTCCCTAGAGGGCACTTGGACTATGTAGGTTCCCGATCGGGCACTTGGACTATGTAGGTCCCTTAGCGGGCACTTGGACTATGTTGGTTCCCTATCGGGCAGTTGGACTCTGTGGGTACCCTAACGGGCATTTGGACTATGTAGGTTCCCTAGCGGTCACTTGGACTATGTCGGTCCCTTAGCGGGCACTTTGACTATGTTGGTTCCCTATCGGGCAGTTGGACTATGTGGGTACCCTAGCGGGCATTTGGACTATCTAGGTTACCTACCAGGCACTTTGACTATCTAGGTTAACTAACGGGCACTTGGACTATGTAGGTTACCTAGCGGGCACTTGGACTATGTAGGTCCCTAGCGGGCACTTAGACTATGTAGGTTACCTAGCAGGCACTTGGACTGTCTAGGTTACCTAGCGGGCACTTGAACAATCTAGGTTAACGAACGGACACTTGGACTATGTAGGTTAGCTAACAGGAACTTGGACTATCTAGGTTAACGAACGGGCACTTGGACTATGGAGGTTACCTAGCGGGCACTTGGACTATGGAGGTTACCTAGCGGGCACTTGGACTATCTAGGTTAGCTAACGGGTACTTGGACTATCTAGGTTCCCTAGCGGGCACTTGGACTATGTAGGTTCCCTAGCAGGGCTTTGATTATGTAAGTTCTCTAATGGGCACTTGGGCTATGTGGGTTCCCTAGCGGGCATTTGGACTATCTAGGTTACCTAACGGGCACTTGGACTATGTAGGTTTACTAGCGGACACTTGGACGATCTAGGTTAACTAGCGGGCACTTGGACTATGCAGGTAACCTAGCGGGCACTTGGACTGTTTAAGTTAACCAGCGGGCACTTGGACTATGTAGGTTAACTAGCGGGCACTTGGACTATCTAGGTTACCTAACGGGCACCTGGACTATCTAGATTACCTAGTGGGCACTTGGATTCTAAAGGTTACCTATCCGGCCCTTGGACTATGTAGGTTACCTAGCGGGCAATTGGACTATCTAGGTTAACGAACTGGCACGTGGACTATGTAGGTAACCTAACGGGCACTTGGACTATCTAGGTTAGGTAACGGGCACTTGGACTATCTAGGGTACCTAGCGGAAACTTGGAATATGTAGGTTACCTAGAGGGCACTTGGACTATAGGCTAACTAGCGGGCACTTGGACTATATAGGTTACCTAGCGGCCCTTGGACTATGTTGGTTACCTACCGCGACTTGGACTATCTAAGTTAACGAAAGTGCACTTGGACTATGTAAGTAACCTAGCGGGCACTTGGACTATCTAGGTTAACGAACCGGCACGTGGACTATGTAGGTAACCTAATGGGCACTTGGACTATCTAGGTTAGGTAACGGGCACTTGGACTATCTAGGTTACCTAGCGGGAACTTGGAATATGTAGGTTACCTAGCGGGAACTTGGAATATGTAGGTTACCTAGCGGGCACTTGGACTATGTACGTTACTAGCGGGCATTTGGCCTATGTAGGTTACCTAGCGGATACTTGGACTATGTAGGTTCCCCATCAGGGACTTGGACAATGTAGGTTAACTAGCGGGCACTTGGACTATCTAGGTTAACTAGCGGGCCCTTGGACTATGTAGGTTAACTAGCGGGCCCTTTGAAGATCTAGGTTAGCAAACGGGCACTTGGACTATGTAGGTTACCTAGCAGGCACTTGGACTGTCTAGGTTACCTAACGGGCACTTGAACTATCTAGGTTAATGAACGGGCACTTGGACTATGTAGGTTAGCTAACAGGAATTTGGACTATCTAGGATAACGAACGGGCACTTGGACTATGGAGATTACCTAGCGGGCACTTGGACTATGGAGGTTACCTAGCGGGCACTTGGACTATCTAGGTTAGCTAACGGGTACTTGGACTATCTAGGTTACCTAGCGGGCACTTGGACTATGTAGGTTACCTAGCGGGCACTTGGACTATCTAGGTTACCTAACGGGCACTTGGACTATGCAGGTAACCTAGCGGGCACTTGGACTGTTTAAGTTAACCAGCGGGCACTTGGACTATGTAGGTTAACTAGCGGGCACTTGGACTATCTAGGTTACCTAACGGGCACCTGGACTATCTAGATTACCTAGTGGGCACTTGGATTGTAAAGGTTACCTATCCGGCCCTTGGACTATGTAGGTTACCTAGCGGGCAATTGGACTATCTAGGTTAACGAACTGGCACGTGGACTATGTAGGTAACCTAACGGGCACTTGGACTATCTAGGTTAGGTAACGGGCACTTGGACTATCTAGGTTTCCTAGCGGCCCTTGGACTATGTTGGTTACCTACCGCGACTTGGACTATCTAAGTTAACGAAAGTGCACTTGGACTATGTAAGTAACCTAGCGGGCACTTGGACAGTATAGGTTACCTAGCAGGCACTTGGACTATCTATGTTAACGAATGGGCACTTGAACTACGTAGGTTACCTAGCGGGCACTTGGACTATCTAGGTTAGCAAACAGGAACTTGGAATATCCAGGTTACCTAGCGGGCACTTGGACTATGTAGGATCCCTATCGGACATTTGTACTACTTAGGTTAACTAGCGGGCACTTTGACTATCTAGGTTAACTAGCGGGCACTTGGACTATCTAGGTCAACTAGCGGGCCATTGTACTATGTAGGTTAACTAGCGGGCACTTGGCCTATCTAGGTTACCTAACGGGAACTTGGACTATGTAGGTTTACTAGCGGACCCTTGGACGATCTAGGTTAACTAGCGGGCACTTGGACAATGCAGGTTCCCTAGCGGGCACTATGAATATGTAGCTTCCCTAGAGGGAACTTGGACTATATAGGTTCCCTATGGGCACTTGGACAATCTGGGTTCCCTAACGGGCACTTGGACAATCTGGGTTCCCTAACGGGCACTTGGAATATGAAGATTCCCTATCGGGCACTTGGACTATGTAGGTTCCTCATTGGGCACTTGGACTATGTAGGTTAACTAGCGGGCCCTTGGACTATCTAGGTTACCTAGCGGGCACTTGGACTATCTAGGTTAACTAGAGGGCACTTGTACAATGCAGGTTCCCTAGCGGGCACTTTGACTATGTAGGTTCCCTAGAGGGCACTTGGACTATATAGGTTCCCTATGGTTACTTGGACTATCTAGGTGCCCTAACGGGCACTTGTAATACGTAGGTTCCCTTTCGGACACTTGGACTATGTAGGTTCCTCAGCGGGCACTTGGATTTTGTAGGTTAACTAGCGGGCACTTGGACTATCTAGGTTGTCCAGCGGGCACTTGGACTATGTACGTCCCCTAGCGGGCACTTGGACTATCGAGGTTAACTAGAGGGCCCTTGGACTATGTAGGTTATCTAGAGGGCACTTGGACTATCTAGGTTAACTAACAGACCTTGGACTATATAGGTTAACTAGCGGGCACTTGGACGATCTAGGTTAACTAGCGGGCACTTGGACTATCTAGGTTAACTAGCGGGAACTTAGACTCTCTATGTTAATTGGCGGGCACTTGGACGATGCAGGTTCCCTAGAGGGCACTTGGACTATGTAGGTTCCCTAACGGGCACTTGGACTATGTAGGTCCCTTAGCGGGCACTTGGACTATGTTGGTTCCCTATCGGGCAGTTGGACTCTGTGGGTACCCTAACGGGCATTTGGACTATGTAGGTTCCCTAGCGGTCACTTGGACTATGTGGGTCCCTTAGCGGGCACTTGGACTATGTTGGTTCCCTATCGGGCAGTTGGACTATGTGGGTACCCTAGCGGGCATTTGGACTATCTAGGTTACCTAGCAGGGACTTTGACTATCTAGGTTAACTAACGGGCACTTGGACTATGTAGGTTACCTAGCGGGCACTTGGACTATGTAGGTCCCTAGCGGGCACTTAGACTATGTAGGTTACCTAGCAGGCACTTGGACTGTCTAGGTTACCTAGCGGGCACTTGAACTTTCTAGGTTAACGAACGGGCACTTGGACTATGGAGGTTACCTAGCGGGCACTTGGACTATGGAGGTTACCTAGCGGGCACTTGGACTATCTAGGTTAGCTAACGGGTACTTGGACTATCTAGGTTCCCTAGCGGGCACTTGGACTATGTAGGTTCCCTAGCAGGGCTTTGATTATGTAAGTTCTCTAATGGGCACTTGGGCTATGTGGGTTTCCTAGCGGGCATTTGGACTATCTAGGTTACCTAACGGGCACTTGGACTATGTACGTTACTAGCGGGCATTTGGACTATGTAGGTTACCTAGCGGATACTTGGACTATGTAGGTTCCCCATCAGGGACTTGGACAATGTAGGTTAACTAGCGGGCACTTGGACTATATAGGTTAACTAGCGGGCCCTTGGACTATGTAGGTTAACTAGCGGGCCCTTTGACGATCTAGGTTAGCAAACGGGCACTTGGACTATGTAGGTTACCTAGCAGGCACTTGGACTGTCTAGGTTACCTAGCGGGCACTTGAACTATCTAGGTTAATGAACCGGCAATTGGACTATGTAGGTTAGCTAACAGGAACTTGGACTATCTAGGTTAACGAACGGGCACTTGGACTACGGAGGTTACCTAGCGGGCACTTGGACTATGGAGGTTACCTAGCGGGCACTTGGAATATCTGGGTTCCCTAACGGGCACTTGGAATATGAAGATTCCCTATCGGGCACTTGGACTATGTAGGTTCCTCATTGGGCACTTGGACTATGTAGGTTCCCTATGGGGCACTTGGACTATGTAGGTTAACTAGCGGGCACTTGGACTATCTAGGTTACCTAACGGGCACTTGGACTATCTAGGTTAACTAGAGGGCACTTGTGCAATGCAGGTTCCCTAGCTGGCAATTTGACTATGTAGGTTCCCTAGAGGGCACTTGGATGATATAGGTTCCCTATGGGCACTTGGACTATCTAGGTGCCCTAATGGGCACTTGGAATACGTAGGTTCCCTTTTGGACACTTGGACTATGTAGGTTCCTCAGCGGGCACTTGGACTATGTAGGTTAACTAGCGGGCACTTGGACTATCTAGGTTACCTATCGGGCACTTGGACTATGCAGGTTCCCTAGCGGGCACTTGGACTATGTACGTTCCTAGCGGGCATTTGGACTATGTAGGTTACCTAGCGGATTCTTGGACTATGTAGGTTCCCCATCAGGGACTTGGACAATGTAGGTTAACTAGCGGGCACTTGGACTATATAGGTTAACTAGCGGGCCCTTGGACTATGTAGGTTAACTAGCGGGCCCTTTGACGATCTAGGTTAGCAAACGGGCACTTGGACTATGTAGGTTACCTAGCAGGCACTTGGACTGTCTAGGTTACCTAGCGGGCACTTGAACTATCTAGGTTAATGAACCGGCAATTGGACTATGTAGGTTAGCTAACAGGAACTTGGACTATCTAGGTTAACGAACGGGCACTTGGACTATGGAGGTTACCTAGCGGGCACTTGGACTATGGAGGTTACCTAGTGGGCACTTGGAATATCTGGGTTCCCTAACGGGCACTTGGAATATGAAGATTCCCTATCGGGCACTTGGACTATGTAGGTTCCTCATTGGGCACTTGGACTATGTAGGTTCCCTATGGGGCACTTGGACTATGTAGGTTAACTAGCGGGCCTTTGGACTATCTAGGTTAACTAGAGGGCACTTGTGCAATGCAGGTTCCCTAGCGGGCACTTTGACTATGTAGGTTCCCTAGAGGGCACTTGGATGATATAGGTTCCCTATGGGCACTTGGACTATCTAGGTGCCCTAATGGGCACTTGGAATACGTAGGTTCCCTTTTGGACACTTGGACTATGTAGGTTCCTCAGCGGGCACTTGGACTATGTAGGTTAACTAGCGGGCACTTGGACTATCTAGGTTACCTAGCGGGCACTTGGACTATGCAGGTTCCCGAGCGGGCACTTGGACTATGTTCGTCCCTTCGCGGGCACTTGGACTATGTAGGTTCCCTATCGGGCAGTTGGACTATGTAGGTTAACTAGCGGGCCCTTAGACTATCTAGGTTACCTAGCGGGCACTTGGACTATGTATGTCCTCCAGCGGGCACTTGGACTATCTAAGTTAACTAGAGGGCCCTTGGACTATGTAGGTTAACTAGCGGGCACTTGGAATATCTAGGTTAACTAGCGGACCTTGGACTATGTAGGTTAACTAGCGGGCACTTGGACGATCTAGGTTAAGTAGCGGGCACTTGGACTATCTAGGTTAACTAGCGGGCACTTGGACTATCTATGTCAACTAGCGGGCCATTGTACTATGTAGGTTAACTAGCGGGCACTTGGCCTATCTAGGTTACCTAACGGGAACTTGGACTATGTAGGTTTACTAGCGGACACTTGGACGATCTAGGTTAACTAGCGGGCACTTGGACTATGCAGGTAACCTAGCGGGCACTTGGACTGTTTAAGTTAACCAGCGGGCACTTGGACTATGTAGGTTAACTAGCGGGCACTTGGACTATCTAGGTTACCTAACGGGAACCTGGACTATCTAGATTACCTAGTGGGCACTTGGATTCTAAAGGTTACCTATCCGGCCCTTGGACTATGTAGGTTACCTAGCGGGCAATTGGACTATCTAGGTTAACGAACTGGCACGTGGACTATGTAGGTAACCTAACGGGCACTTGGACTATCTAGGTTAGGTAACGGGCACTTGGACTATCTAGGGTACCTAGCGGAAACTTGGAATATGTAGGTTACCTAGAGGGCACTTGGACTATAGGCTAACTAGCGGGCACTTGGACTATATAGGTTACCTAGCGGCCCTTGGACTATGTTGGTTACCTACCGCGACTTGGACTATCTAAGTTAACGAAAGTGCACTTGGACTATGTAAGTAACCTAGCGGGCACTTGGACTATCTAGGTTAACGAACCGGCACGTGGACTATGTAGGTAACCTAATGGGCACTTGGACTATCTAGGTTAGGTAACGGGCAATTGGACTATCTAGGTTACCTAGCGGGAACTTGGAATATGTAGGTTACCTAGCGGGAACTTGGAATATGTAGGTTACCTAGCGGGCACTTGGACTATGTACGTTACTAGCGGGCATTTGGCCTATGTAGGTTACCTAGCGGATACTTGGACTATGTAGGTTCCCCATCAGGGACTTGGACAATGTAGGTTAACTAGCGGGCACTTGGACTATCTAGGTTAACTAGCGGGCCCTTGGACTATGTAGGTTAACTAGCGGGCCCTTTGAAGATCTAGGTTAGCAAACGGGCACTTGGACTATGTAGGTTACCTAGCAGGCACTTGGACTGTCTAGGTTACCTAGCGGGCACTTGAACTATCTAGGTTAATGAACGGGCACTTGGACTATGTAGGTTAGCTAACAGGAATTTGGACTATCTAGGATAACGAACGGGCACTTGGACTATGGAGATTACCTAGCGGGCACTTGGACTATGGAGGTTACCTAGCGGGCACTTGGACTATCTAGGTTAGCTAACGGGTACTTGGACTATCTAGGTTACCTAGCGGGCACTTGGACTATGTAGGTTACCTAGCGGGCACTTGGACTATCTAGGTTACCTAACGGGCACTTGGACTATGCAGGTAACCTAGCGGGCACTTGGACTGTTTAAGTTAACCAGCGGGCACTTGGACTATGTAGGTTAACTAGCGGGCACTTGGACTATCTAGGTTACCTAACGGGCACCTGGACTATCTAGATTACCTAGTGGGCACTTGGATTGTAAAGGTTACCTATCCGGCCCTTGGACTATGTAGGTTACCTAGCGGGCAATTGGACTATCTAGGTTAACGAACTGGCACGTGGACTATGTAGGTAACCTAACGGGCACTTGGACTATCTAGGTTAGGTAACGGGCACTTGGACTATCTAGGTTACCTAGCGGCCCTTGGACTATGTTGGTTACCTACCGCGACTTGGACTATCTAAGTTAACGAAAGTGCACTTGGACTATGTAAGTAACCTAGCGGGCACTTGGACAGTATAGGTTACCTAGCAGGCACTTGGACTATCTATGTTAACGAATGGGCACTTGAACTACGTAGGTTACCTAGCGGGCACTTGGACTATCTAGGTTAGCAAACAGGAACTTGGAATATCCAGGTTACCTAGCGGGCACTTGGACTATGTAGGATCCCTATCAGACATTTGTACTACTTAGGTTAACTAGCGGGCACTTTGACTATCTAGGTTAACTAGCGGGCACTTGGACTATCTAGGTCAACTAGCGGGCCATTGTACTATGTAGGTTAACTAGCGGGCACTTGGCCTATCTAGGTTACCTAACGGGAACTTGGACTATGTAGGTTTACTAGGGGACCCTTGGACGATCTAGGTTAACTAGCGGGCACTTGGACAATGCAGGTTCCCTAGCGGGCACTATGAATATGTAGCTTCCCTAGAGGGAACTTGGACTATATAGGTTCCCTATGGGCACTTGGACAATCTGGGTTCCCTAACGGGCACTTGGACAATCTGGGTTCCCTAACGGGCACTTGGAATATGAAGATTCCCTATCGGGCACTTGGACTATGTAGGTTCCTCATTGGGCACTTGGACTATGTAGGTTAACTAGCGGGCCCTTGGACTATCTAGGTTACCTAGCGGGCACTTGGACTATCTAGGTTAACTAGAGGGCACTTGTACAATGCAGGTTCCCTAGCGGGCACTTTGACTATGTAGGTTCCCTAGAGGGCACTTGGACTATATAGGTTCCCTATGGTTACTTGGACTATCTAGGTGCCCTAATGGGCACTTGTAATACGTAGGTTCCCTTTCGGACACTTGGACTATGTAGGTTCCTCAGCGGGCACTTGGATTTTGTAGGTTAACTAGCGGGCACTTGGACTATCTAGGTTGTCCAGCGGGCACTTGGACTATGTACGTCCCCTAGCGGGCACTTGGACTATCGAGGTTAACTAGCGGGCACTTGGACGATCTAGGTTAACTAGCGGGCACTTGGACTATCTAGGTTAACTAGCGGGAACTTAGACTCTCTATGTTAATTGGCGGGCACTTGGACGATGCAGGTTCCCTAGAGGGCACTTGGACTATGTAGGTTCCCTAACGGGCACTTGGACTATGTAGGTCCCTTAGCGGGCACTTGGACTATGTTGGTTCCCTATCGGGCAGTTGGACTCTGTGGGTACCCTAACGGGCATTTGGACTATGTAGGTTCCCTAGCGGTCACTTGGACTATGTGGGTCCCTTAGCGGGCACTTGGACTATGTTGGTTCCCTATCGGGCAGTTGGACTATGTGGGTACCCTAGCGGGCATTTGGACTATCTAGGTTACCTAGCAGGGACTTTGACTATCTAGGTTAACTAACGGGCACTTGGACTATGTAGGTTACCTAGCGGGCACTTGGACTATGTAGGTCCCTAGCGGGCACTTAGACTATGTAGGTTACCTAGCAGGCACTTGGACTGTCTAGGTTACCTAGCGGGCACTTGAACTTTCTAGGTTAACGAACGGGCACTTGGACTATGGAGGTTACCTAGCGGGCACTTGGACTATGGAGGTTACCTAGCGGGCACTTGGACTATCTAGGTTAGCTAACGGGTACTTGGACTATCTAGGTTCCCTAGCGGGCACTTGGACTATGTAGGTTCCCTAGCAGGGCTTTGATTATGTAAGTTCTCTAATGGGCACTTGGGCTATGTGGGTTTCCTAGCGGGCATTTGGACTATCTAGGTTACCTAACGGGCACTTGGACTATGTACGTTACTAGCGGGCATTTGGACTATGTAGGTTACCTAGCGGATACTTGGACTATGTAGGTTCCCCATCAGGGACTTGGACAATGTAGGTTAACTAGCGGGCACTTGGACTATATAGGTTAACTAGCGGGCCCTTGGACTATGTAGGTTAACTAGCGGGCCCTTTGACGATCTAGGTTAGAAAACGGGCACTTGGACTATGTAGGTTACCTAGCAGGCACTTGGACTGTCTAGGTTACCTAGCGGGCACTTGAACTATCTAGGTTAATGAACCGGCAATTGGACTATGTAGGTTAGCTAACAGGAACTTGGACTATCTAGGTTAACGAACGGGCACTTGGACTACGGAGGTTACCTAGCGGGCACTTGGACTATGGAGGTTACCTAGCGGGCACTTGGAATATCTGGGTTCCCTAACGGGCACTTGGAATATGAAGATTCCCTATCGGGCACTTGGACTATGTAGGTTCCTCATTGGGCACTTGAACTATGTAGGTTCCCTATGGGGCACTTGGACTATGTAGGTTAACTAGCGGGCCCTTGGACTATCTAGGTTACCTAACGGGCACTTGGACTATCTAGGTTAACTAGAGGGCACTTGTGCAATGCAGGTTCCCTAGCTGGCAATTTGACTATGTAGGTTCCCTAGAGGGCACTTGGATGATATAGGTTCCCTATGGGCACTTGGACTATCTAGGTGCCCTAATGGGCACTTGGAATACGTAGGTTCCCTTTTGGACACTTGGAATATGTAGGTTCCTCAGCGGGCACTTGGACTATGTAGGTTAACTAGCGGGCACTTGGACTATCTAGGTTACCTATCGGGCACTTGGACTATGCAGGTTCCCTAGCGGGCACTTGGACTATGTTCGTCCCTTCGCGGGCACTTAGACTATGTAGGTTAACGAATGGGCACTTGGACTATGGAGGTTACCTAGCGGGCACTTGGACTATCTAGGTTAACGAATGGGCACTTGGACTATGTAGGTTACCTAGCGGGCACTTGGACTATCTAGGTTAGCAAACCGGAACTTGGAATATCTAGGTTACCTAGCGGGCACTTGGACTATGTAGGATCCCTATTGGACATTTGTACTACTTAGGTTAACTAGCGGGCACTTTGACTATCCAGGTTAACTAGCGGGCACTTGGACTATCTATGTCAACTAGCGGGCCATTGTACAATGTAGGTCAACTAGCGGGCACTTGGCCTATCTAGGTTACCTAACGGGAACTTGGACTATGTAGGTTTACTAGCGGACACTTGGACGATCTAGGTTAACTAGCGGGCACTTGGACAATGCAGGTTCCCTAGCGGGCACTATGAATATGTAGCTTCCCTAGAGGGCACTTGGACTATGTAGGTTCCCTATGGGCACTTGGACTATCTGGGTTCCCTAACGGGCACTTGGAATATGAAGATTCCCTATCGGGCACTAGGACTATGTAGGTACCTCATTGGGCACTTGGACTATGTAGGTTTCCTATCAGGCACTTGGACTATGTAGGTTAACTAGCGGGCCCTTGGACTATCTAGGTTACCTAGAGGGCACTTGGACTATCTAGGTTAACTAGAGGGCACTTGTACAATGCAGGTTCCCTAGCGGGCACTTTGACTATGTAGGTTCCCTACAGGGCACTTGGACGATATAGGTTCCCTTTGGGCACTTGGACTATCTAGGTGCCCTAATGGGCACTTCGAATATGTAGGTTCCCTTTCGGACACTTGGACTATGTAGGTTCCTCAGCGGGTACTTGGACTATGTAGGTTAAGTAGCGGGCACTTGGACTATCTAGGTTACCTAGCGGGCACTTGGACTATGCAGGTTCCCTAGCGGGCACATGGACTATGTTCGTCCCTTAGCGGGCACTTGGACTATGTAGATTCCCTATCGGGCAGTTGGACTATGTAGGTTAACTAGAGGGCCCTTAGACTATCTAGGTTACCTAGCGGGCACTTGGACTATGTACGTCCTCTAGCGGGCACATGGACTATCTAGGTTAACTAGAGGGTCCTTTGACTATGTAGGTAAACTAGCGGGCACTTGGAATATCTAGGTTTACTAGCGGACCTTGGACTATGTAGGTTAACTAGCGGGCACTTGGACGATGGAGGTTCCCTAGCGGGCATTTGGACTATATAGGTAAATTAGTGGGCACTTGGACTATGGAGGTTACCTAGGGGGCACTTGGACTATGGAGGTTACCTAGCGGGCACTTGGACTATCTACGTTAGCTAACGGGCACATGGACTATGCAGGTAACCTAGCGGGCACTTGATCTGTCTAAGTTAACTGCCAGATCATGGACTATGTAGGTTACCTAGCGGGCAATTGGACTATCTAGGTTAACGAACGGGCACGTGGACTATGTAGGTAACCTAACGGGCACTTGGACTACCTAGGTTAGGTAACGGGCACTTTGACTATCTAGGTTACCTAGCGGGAACTTGGAATATATAGGTTACCTAGAGGGCACTTGGACTATAGGTTACCTAGTGGCCCTTGGACTATGTAGGTTACCTAGCGCGACTTGGACTATCTAAGTTAACGAATGTGCACTTGGACTATGTAGGTAACCTGGCGGGCACTTGGACAGTATAGGTTACCTAGGGGGCACTTGGACTATCTAGGTTAACGAATGGGCACTTGGACTATGTAGGTTACCTAGCGGGCACTTTTACTATCTAGGTTAGCAAACCGGAACTTGGAATATCTAGGTTACCTAGCGGGCACTTGGACTATGTAGGATCCCTATCGGACATTTGTACTACTTAGGTTAACTAGCGGGCACTTTGACTATCTAGGTTAAGTAGCGGGCACTTGGACTATCTAGGTCAACTAGCGGGCCATTGTACTATGTAGGTTAACTAGCGGGCACTTGGCCTATCTAGGTTACCTAACGGGAACTTGGACTATGTAGGTTTACTAGCGGACACTTGGACGATCTAGGTTAACTAGCGGGCACTTGGACAATGCAGGTTCCCTAGCAGGCACTATGAATATGTTGCTTCCCTAGAGGGCACTTGGACTATGTTGGTTCCCTATGGGCACTTGGACTAACTGGGTTCCCTAACGGGCACTTGGAATATGAAGATTCCCTATCGGGCACTTGGACTATGTAGGTTCCTCATTGGGCACTTGGACTATGTAGCTTCCCTATCGGGCACTTGGACTATGTAGGTTAACTAGCGGGCCCTTGGACTATCTAGGTTACCTAGCGGGCACTTGGACTATCTAGGTTAACTAGAGGGTACTTGTGCAATGCAGGTTCCCTAGCGGGCACTTTGACTATGTAGGTTCCCTAGAGGGCACTTGGATGATATAGGTTCCCTATGGGCACTTGGACTATCTAGGTGCCCTAATGGGCACTTGGAATACGTAGGTTCCCTTTCGGACACTTGGACTATGTAGGTTCCTCAGCGGGCACTTGGACTATGTAGGTTAACTAGCGGGCACTTGGACTATCTAGGTTACCTAGCGGGCACTTGGACTATGCAGGTTCCCTAGCGGGCACTTGGACTATGTTCGTCCCTTAGCGGGCACTTGGACTATGTAGGTTCCCTATCGGGCAGTTGGACTATGTAGGTTAACTAGCGGGCCCTTAGACTATCTAGGTTACCTAGCGGGCACTTGGACTATGTACGTCTTCTAGCGGTCACTTGGACTATCTAGGTTAACTAGAGGGCCCTTGGACTATGTAGGTTAACTAGCGGGCACTTGGAATATCTAGGTTAACTAGTGGACCTTGGACTATGTAGGTTAACTAGCGGGCACTTGGACAATATAGGTAACCTAACGGGCACTTGGACTATCTAGGTTAGGTAACGGGCACTTGGACTATAGGTTACCTAGCGGGAACTTGGAATATGTAGGTTACCTAGAGGGCACTTGGACTATAGGTTAACTAGCGGGCACTTGGACTATATAGGTTACCTAGCGGCCCTTGGACTATGTTGGTTACCTACCGCGACTTGGACTATCTAAGTTAACGAACGTGCACTTGGACTATGTAAGTAACCTAGCGGGCACTTGGACAGTATAGGTTACCTAGCGGGCACTTGGACTATCTAGGTTAACGAATGGGCACTTGGACTATGTAGGTTACCTAGCGGGCACTTGGACTATCTAGGATAGCAAACCGGAACTTGGAATATCTAGGTTACCTAGCGGGCACTTGGACTATGTAGGATCCCTATTGGACATTTGTACTACTTAGGTTAACTAGCGGGCACTTGGACTATCTATGTCAACTAGCGGGCCATTGTACTATGTAGGTTAACTAGCGGGCACTTGGCCTATCTAGGTTACCTAACGGGAACTTGGACTATGTAGGTTTACTAGCGGACACTTGGACGATCTAGGTTAACTAGCGGGCACTTGGACAATGCAGGTTTCTAGCCAGCACTATGAATATGTAGCTTCCCTAGAGGGCACTTGGACTATGTAGGTTCCCTATGGGCACTTGGACTATCTGGGTTCCCTAAATGGCACTTGGATTATGAAGATTCCCTATCGGGCACTTGGACTATGTAGGTTCCTCATTGGGCACTTGAACTATGTAGGTTCCCTATCGGGCACTTGGACTTTGTAGGTTAACTAGCGGGCCCTTGGACTATCTAGGTTACCTAGAGGGCACTTGGACTATCTAGGTTAACTAGAGGGCACTTGTACAATGCAGGTTCCCTAGCGGGCACTTTGATTATGTAGGTTCCCTAGAGGGCACTTGGACTATATAGGTTCCCTATGGGCACTTGGATTATCTAGGTGCCCTAATGGGCACTTGGAATACGTAGGTTCCCTTTCGGACACTTGGACTATGCAGGTTCCTCAGTGGGCACTTGGACTATGTAGGTTTACTAGCGGGCACTTGGACTATCTAGGTTACCTATCGGGCACTTGGACTATGCAGGTTCCCTAGTGGGCACTTGGACTATGTTCGTCCCTTAGCGGGCACTTGGACTATGTAGGTTCCCTATCGGGCAGTTGGACTATGTAGGTTAACTAGCGGGCCCGTAGACTATCTAGGTTACCGAGCGGGCACTTGGACTATGTACGTCCTCCAGCGGGCACTTGGACTATCTAGGTTAACTAGAGGGCCGTTGGACTATGTAGGTTAAATAGCAGGCCCTTGGGCTATCTAGGTTACCTAGCGGGCACTTGGACTATCTAGGTTAACTAGAGGGCACTTGTACAATGCAGGTTCCCTAGCGGGCACTTTGACTATGTAGGTTCCCTAGAGGGCACTTGGACTATATAGGTTCCCTATGGGCACTTGGACTATCTAGGTGCCCTAATGGGCACTTGGAATACGTAGGTTCCCTTTCGGACACTTGGATTATGTAGGTTCCTCAGCGGGCACTTGGACTATGTAGGTTAACTAGCGGGCACTTGGACTATCTAGGTTACCTAGCGGGCACTTGGACTCTGTAGGTTCCCTAGCGGGCACTTGGACTGTGTTCGTCCCTTAGCGAGTGCTTGGACTATGTAGGTTCCCTATCGGCCAGTTGGACTATGTAGGTTAACTAGCGGGCCCTTAGACTATCTAGGTTACCTAGCGGACACTTGGACTATGTACTTCCCCTAGTGGGCACTTGGACTATCTAGGTTAACAAGAGGGCCCTTGGACTATGTAGGTTAACTAGCGGGCACTTGGAATATCTAGGTTAACTAGCGGACCTTGGACTATGTAGGTTAACTAGCGGGCACTTGGGCGATCTAGGTTAACTAGCGGGCACTTGGACGATCTAGGTTAACTAGCGGCCACTTGGACTATCTAGCTTAACTAGCGGGCACTTGGACTATCTAGATTAACTAGCGGGCACTTGGATGATGCAGGTTCCCTAGCGGGCACTTGGACTATATAGGTTAATTAGCGGGCACTTGGACTATGGAGGTTAACTATCGGGCACTTGGACTGTCTAGGTTACCTAACGGGCACTTGGACAATGTAGGTTAATTAGCGGGCACTTGGACTATGTAGGTTACCTAGCGGGCACTTGGACTATCTAGGTTAAAGAACCGGCACGTGGACTATGTAGGTAACCTAACGGGCACTTGGACTATCTAGGTTAGGTAACGGGCACTTGAACTATCTTGGTTACCTAGCGGGAACTTGGAATATGTAGGTTACCTAGCGGGCCCTTGGACTATAGTTTAACTAGCGGGCACTTGGACTATATAGGTTACCTAGCGGGCCTTTGGACTATGTAGGTTACCTAGCGCGACTTGGACTATCTAAGTTAACGAACGTGCACTTGGACTATGTAGGTAACCTAGCGGGCACTTGGACAGTATAGGTTACCTAGCGGGCACTTGGACTATCTAGGTTAACGAATGGGCACTTGGACTATGTAGGTTACCAAGCGGGCACTTGGACTATCTAGATTAGTAAACCGGAACTTGGAATATCTAGGTTACCTAGCGGGCACTTGGACTATGTAGGTTACCTTGCGGGCACTTGGCCTATCTAGGTTACCTAACGGGAACTTGGACTATGTAGGTTTACTAGCGGACACTTGGACGATCTTGGTTAACTAGCGGGCACTTGGACAATGCAGGTTCCCTAGCGGGCACTATGAATATGTAGCTTCCCTAGAGGGCACTTGGACTATGTAGGTTCCCTATGGGCACTTGGACTATCTGGGTTCCCTAAAGGGCACTTGGAATATGAAGATTCCCTATCGGGCACTTGGACTATGTAGGTTCCTCATTGGGCACTTGGACTATGTAGGTTCCCTATCGGGCACTTGGACTATGTAGGTTAAATAGCGGGCCTTTCGACTATCTAGGTTACCTAGCGGGCACTTGGACTATCTAGGTTAACTAGCGGGCACTTGTACAATGCAGGTTCCCTAGCGGGCACTTTGACTATGTAGGTTCCCTAGAGGGCACTTGGACTATATAGGTTCCCTATGGTTACTGGGACTATCTACGTGCCCTAACGGGCACTTGGAATACGTAGGTTCCCTTTCGGACACTTGGACTATGTAGGTTCCTCAGCGGGCACTTGGACTATGTAGGTTATCTAGCGGGCACTTGGACTATCTAGGTTGCCCAGCGGGCACTTGGACTATGTACGTCCCCTAGCGGGCACTTGGACTATCGAGGTTAACTAGAGGGCCCTTGGACTATGTAGGTTAACTAGAGGGCACTTGGACTATCTAGGTTAACTAACGGACCTTGGACTATGTAGGTTAACTAGCGGGCAATTGGACGATCTATGTTAACTAGCGGGCACTTGGACTATCTAGGTTAACTAGCGGGAACATAAACTATCTATGTTAACTGGCGGGCACTTGGACGATGCAGGTTCCCTAGAGGGCACTTGGACTATGTAGGTTCCCTAACGGGCACTTGGACTATGTAGGTCCCTTAGCGGGCACTTGGACTATGTTGGTTCCCTATCGGGCAGTTGGACTATGTGGGTATCCTAGCGGGCATTTGGACTATCTAGGTTACCTAGCAGGCACGTTGACTATCTAGGATAACTAACGGGCACTTGGACTATGTAGGTCCCTAGCGGGCACTTGGACTCTATAGGTTACCTAGCAGGCACTTGGACTGTTTAGGTTACCTAGCGGGCAGTTGAACTATCTAGGTTAACGAACGGGCCCTTGGACTATGTAGGTTAGCTAACAGGAACTTGGACTATCTAGGTTAATGAAAGGGCACTTGGACTATGGAGGTTACCTAGCGGGCACTTGGACTATGTAGGTTACCTAGCGGGCACTTGGATTATCTAGGTTAGCTAACGGGTACTTGGACTATCTAGGTTCCCTAGCGGGCACTTGGACTATGTAGGTTCCCTAGCAGGGCTTTGACTATGTACGTTCTCTAAGGGGCACTTGGACTATGTGGGTTCCCTAGCGGGCATTTGGACTATCTAGGTTACATAACGGGCACTTGGACTACGTACGTTACTAGCGGGCATTTGGACTATGTAGGTTACCTAGCGGATACTTGGACTCTGTAGGTTCCCCATCAGGGACTTGGACAATGTAGGTTAACTATCGGGCACTTGGACTATCTAGGTTAACTAGCGGGCCCTTGGACTATGTAGGTTAACTAGCGGGCTCTTGTACTATCTAGGTTAACGAACGGGCACGTGGACTATGTAGGTAACCAAGCGGGCACTTGGACAGTCTAGGTTACCTAGAGGGCACTTGGAAAATCTAGGTTAATGAATGGGCACTTGGACAATGTAGGTTACCTCGCGGGCACTTAGACTATTTGGGTACCCTAGCGGGCATTTGGACTATCTAGGTTACCTAACGGGCATTTGGACTATGTAGGTTCCCTAGCGGGCACTTGGATTATGTAGGTTCCCTTCTTGCACTTGGACTATGTAGGTTTCTAGCGGGCATTTGGACTATGTAGGTTACCTAGCGGGCACTTGGGCTATGTAGGTACCGTAGCGGGCATTTGGACTATCTAGGTTACCTAACGGGCATTTGGACTACGTACGTTACTAGTGGGCATTTGGACTATGTAGGTTACCTAGCGGATACTTGGACTATGTAGGTTCCCCATCAGGGACTTGGACAATGTAGGTTAACTAGCGGGCACTTGGACTATCTTGGTTAACTAGAGGGCCCTTGGACTATGTAGGTTAACTAGCGGGCCCTTTGACGATCTAGGTTAGCAAACGGGCACTTGGACTATGTAGGTTACCTAGCAGGCACTTGGACTGTCTAGGTTACCTAGCGGGCACTTGAACTATCTAGGTTAACGAACGGGCACTTGGACTATGTAGGTTAGCTAACAGGAACTTGGACTATCTAGGTTAACGAATGGGCACTTGGACTATGGATGTTACATAGCGGGCACTTGGACTATGGAGGTTACCTAGCGGGCACTTGGACTATCTAGGTTACCTAACGGGCACTTGGGCTATGCAGGTAACCTAGCGGGCACTTGGACTGTTTAAGTTACCTGGAGGACACTTGGACTATAGGTTAACTAGCGGGCACATGGACTATATAGGTTACCTAGCGGCCCTTAGACTATGTTGGTTACCTACCGCGACTTGGACTATCTAAGTTAACGAACGTGCACTTGGACTATGTAAGTAACCTAGCGGGCACTTGGACAGTATAGGTTACCTAGCGGGCACTTGGACTATCTAGGTTAGCAAACCGGAACTTGGAATATCTAGGTTACCTATCGGGCACTTGGATTATGTAGGATCCCTATTGGACATTTGTACTACTTAGGTTAACTAGCGGGCACTTTGACTATCTAGGTTAACTAGCGGGCACTTGGACTATCTAGGTCAACTAGCGGGCCATTGTACTATGTAGGTTAACTAGCGGGCACTTGGCCTATCTAGGTTACCTAACGGGAACTTGGACTATGTAGGTTTACTAGCGGACACTTGGACGATCTAGGTTAACTACCGGGCACTTGGACAATGCAGGTTCCCTAGCGGGCACTATGAATATGTAGCTTCCCTAGAGGGAACTTGGACTATATAGGTTCCCTATGGGCAGTTGGACAATCTGGGTTCCCTAACGGGCACTTGGAATATGAAGATTCCCTATCGGGCACTTGGACTATGTAGGTTCCTCATTGGGCACTTGGACTATGTAGGTTCCCTATCGGGCACTTGGACAATGTAGGTTAACTAGCGGGCCCTTCGACTATCTAGGTTACCTAGCTGGCACTTGGACTATCTAGGTTAACTAGAGGGCACTTGTACAATGCAGGTTCCCTAGCTGGCACTTTGACTATGTAAGTTCCCTAGAGGGCACTTGGACTATATAGGTTCCCTATGGGCACTTGGACTATCTAGGTGCCCTAATGGGCACTTGGAATACGTAGGTTCCCTTTCGGACACTTGGACTATGTAGGTTCCTCAGCGGGCACTTGGACTATGTAGGTTAACTAGAGGGCACTTGGACGATTTAGGTTACCTAGCGGGCACTTGGACTATGTAGGTTCCCTAGCGGGCACTTGGACTATGTTCGTCCCTTAGCGGGATCTTGGACTATGTAGGTTCCCTATCGGGCAGTTGGACTATGTAGGTTAACTAGCGGGCCCTTAGACTATCTAGGTTACCTAGCGGGCACTTGGACTATGTACGTCCCCTAGCGGGCACTTGGACTATCTAGGTTAAATAGAGGGCCCTTGGACTATGTAGGTTAACTAGCGGGCTCTTGGACTATCTAGATTAACTAGCGGGCACTTGGACGATGCAGGTTCCCTAGCGGGCACTTGGACTATATAGGTTAATTAGCGGGCACTTGGACTATGGAGGTTACCTAGCGGGCACTTGGACTGTCCAGGTTACCTAACGGGCACTTGGACTATGTAGGTTATTTAGCGGGCACTTGGACAATGTAGGTTAATTAGCGGGCTCTTGGACTATCTAGGTTAACGAACCGGCACGTGGACTATGTAGGTAACCTAATGGGCACTTGGACTATCTAGGTTAGGTAACAGGCACTTGGACTATCTAGGTTACCTAGCGGGAACTTGGAATATGTAGGTTACCTAGCGGGCACTTGGACTATGTACGTTTCTAGCGGGCATTTGGACTATGTAGGTTACCTAGCGGATACTTGGACTATGTAGGTTCCCCATCAGGGACTTGGACAATGTAGGTTAACTAGCGGGCACTTGGACTATCTAGGTTAACTAGCGGGCCCTTGGACTATGTAGGTTAACTAGCGGGCCCTTTGACGATCTAGGTTAGCAAACGGGCACTTGGACTATGTAGGTTACCTAGCAGGCACTTGGACTGTCTAGGTTACCTAGCGGGCACTTGAACTATCTAGGTTAACGAACGGGCACTTGGACTATGTAGGTTAGCTAACAGGAACTTGGACTCTCTAGGTTAACGAACGGGCACTTGGACTATGGATGTTACCTAGCGGGCACTTGGACTATGGAGGTTACCTTGCGGGCACTTGGACTATCTAGGTTACCTAACGGGCACTTGGACTCTGCAGGTAACCTAGCGGGCACTTGGACTGTTTAAGTTAACCAGCGGGCACTTGGACTATGTAGGGTAACTAGCGGGCACTTGGACTATCTAGGTTACCTAACGGGCACCTGGACTATCTAGATTACCTAGTGGCACTTGGATTCTAAAGGTTACCTAGCCGGCCCTTGGACTATGTAGGTTACCTAGCGGGCAATTGGACTATCTAGGTTAACGAACGGGCACGTGGACTATGTAGGTAACCTAACGGGCACTTGGACTATCTAGGTTAGGTAACGGGCACTTGGACTATCTAGGTTACCTAGCGGAAACTTGGAATATGTAGGTTACCTAGAGGGCACTTGGACTATAGGCTAACTAGCGGGCACTTGGACTATATAGGTTACCTAGCGGCCCTTGGACTATGTTGGTTACCTACCGCGACTTGGACTATCTAAGTTAACGAAAGTGCACTTGGACTATGTAAGTAACCTAGCGGGCACTTGGACAGTATAGGTTACCTAGCAGGCACTTGGACTATCTAGGTTAACGAATGGGCACTTGTACGACGTAGGTTACCTAGCGGGCACTTGGACTATCTAGGTTAGCAAACCGGAACTTGGAATATCTAGGTTACCTAGCGGACACTTGGACTATGTAGGATCCCTATCGGACATTTGTACTACTTAGTTTAACTAGCGGGCACTTTGACTATCTAGGTTAACTAGCGGGCACTTGGACTATCTAGGTCAACTAGCGGGCCATTGTACTATGTAGGTTAACTAGCGGGCACTTGGCCTATCTAGGTTACCTAACGGGAACTTGGACTATGTAGGTTTACTAGCGGACCCTTGGACAATCTAGGTTAACTAGCGGGCACTTGGACAATGCAGGTTCCCTAGCGGGCACTATGAATATGTTGCTTCCCTAGAGGGAACTTGGACTATATAGGTTCCCTATGGGCACTTGGACAATCTGGGTTCCCTAACGGGCACTTGGAATATGAAGATTCCCTATCGGGCACTTGGACTATGTTGGTTCCTCATTGGGCACTTGGACTATGTAGGTTAACTAGCGGGCCCTTGGACTATCTAGGTTACCTAGCGGGCACTTGGGCTATCTAGGTTAACTAGAGGGCACTTGTACAATGCAGGTTCCCTAGCGGGCACTTTGACTATGTACTTTCCCTAGAGGGCACTTGGACTAGTAGGTTCCCTATGGTTACTTAGACTATCTTGGTGCCCTAACGGGCACTTGGAATACGTAGGTTCCCTTTCAGACACTTGGACTATGTAGTTTCCTCAGCGGGTACTTGGATTTTGTAGGTTAACTAGCGGGCACCTGGACTATCTAGGTTGTCCAGCGGGCACATGGAATATGTACGTCCCCTAGCGGGCACTTGGACTATCGAGGTTAACTAGAGGGCCCTTGGACTATGTAGGTATCTAGAGGGCACTTGGACTATCTAGGTTAACTAACGGACCTGGGACTATGTAGGTTAACTAGCGGGCACTTGGACGATCTATGTTAACTAGCGGGCACTTGGACTATCTAGGTTAACTAGCGGGAACTTAGACTCTCTATGTTAACTGGCGGGCACTTGGACGATGCAGGTTCCCTAGAGGGCACTTGGACTATGTAGGTTCCCTAACGGGCACTTGGACTATGTAGGTCCCTTAGCGGGCACTTGGACTATGTTGGTTCCCTATCGGGCAGTTGGACTCTGTGGGTACCCTAACGGGCATTTGGACTATGTAGGTTCCCTAGCGGTCACTTGGACTATGTCGGTCCCTTAGCGGGCACTTGGACTATGTTGGTTCCCTATCGGGCAGTTGGACTATGTGGGTACCCTAGCGGGCATTTGGACTATCTAGGTTACCTAGCAGGCACTTTGACTATCTAGGTTAACTAACGGGCACTTGGACTATGTAGGTTACCTAGCGGGCATTTGGACTATGTAGGTCCTTAGCGGGCACTTAGACTATGTAGGTTACCTAGCAGGCACTTGGACTGTCTAGGTTACCTAGCGGGCACTTGAACTATCTAGGTTAACGAACGGACACTTGGACTATGTAGGTTAGCTAACAGGAACTTGGACTATCTAGGTTAACGAACGGGCACTTGGACTATGGAGGTTACCTAGCGGGCACTTGGACTATCTAGGTTAGCTAACGGGTACTTGGACTATCTAGGTTCCCTAGCGGGCACTTGGACTATGTAGGTTCCCTACAGGGCTTTGATTATGTAAGTTCTCTAATGGGCACTTGGGCTATGTGTGTTCCCTAGCGGGCATTTGGACTATCTAGGTTACCTAACGGGCACTTGGACTATGTACGTTACTAGCGGGCATTTGGACTATGTAGGTTACCTAGCGGATACTTGGACTATGTAGGTTCCCCATCAGGGACTTGGACAATGTAGGTTGACTAGCGGGCACTTGGACTATGTAGGTTAACTAGCGGGCCCTTTGACGATCTAGGTTAGCCAACGGGCACTTGGATTATGTAGGTTACCTAGCAGGCACTTGGACTGTCTAGGTTACCTAGCGGGCACTTGAACTATCTAGGTTAACGAACGGGAACTTGGACTATGTAGGTTAGCTAACAGGAACTTGGACTATCTAGGTTAACGAACAGGCACTTGGACTATGGAGGTTACCTAGCGGGCACTTGGACTATGGAGGTTACCTAGCAGGCACTTGGAATATCTGGGTTCCCTAACGGGCACTTGGAATATGAAGATTCCCTATCGGGCACTTGGACTATGTAGGTTCCTCATTGGTCACTTGGACTATGTAGGTTCCGTATCGGGCACTTGGACTATGTAGGTTAACTAGCGGGCCCTTGGACTATCTAGGTTACCTAGCGGGCACTTGGACTATCTAGGTTAACTAGAGGGCACTTGTGCAATGCAGGTTCCCTAGCGGGCACTTTGACTATGTAGGTTCCCTAGAGGGCACTTGGACGATATAGGTTCCCTATGGGCACTTGGACTATCTAGGTGCCCTAATGGGCACTTGGAATACGTAGGTTCCCTTTCGGACACTTGGACTATGTAGGTTCCTCATCGGGCACTTGGACTATGTAGGTTAACTAGCGGGCACTTGGACTATCTAGGTTACCTAGCGGGCACTTGGACTATGCAGGTTCCCTAGCGGGCACTTGGACTATGTTCGTCCCTTAGCGGGCACTTGGACTATGTAGGTTCCCTATCGGGCAGTTGGACTATGTAGGTTAACTAGCGGGCCCTTAGACTATCTAGGTTACCTAGCGGGCACTTGGACTATGTACGTCTTCTAGCGGTCACATGGACTATCTAGGTTAACTAGAGGGCCCTTGGACTATGTAGGTTAACTAGCGGGCACTTGGAATATCTAGGTTAACTAGCGGACCTTGGACTATGTAGGTTAACTAGCGGGCACTTGGACAATATAGGTAACCTAACGGGCACTTGGACTATCTAGGTTAGGTAACGGGCACTTGGACTATAGGTTACCTAGCGGGAACTTGGAATATGTAGGTTACCTAGAGGGCACTTGGACTATAGGTTAAATAGCGGGCACTTGGACTATATAGGTTACCTAGCGGCCCTTGGACTATGTTGGTTACCTACCGCGACTTGGACTATCTAAGTTAACGAACGTGCACTTGGACTATGTAAGTAACCTAGCGGGCACTTGGACAGTATAGGTTACCTAGCGGGCACTTGGACTATCTAGGTTAACGAATGGGCACTTGGACTATGTAGGTTACCTAGCGGGCACTTGGACTATCTAGGTTAGCAAACCGGAACTTGGAATATCTAGGTTACCTAGCGGGCACTTGGACTATGTAGGATCCCTATTGGACATTTGTACTACTTAGGTTAACTAGCGGGCACTTTGACTATCTAGGTTAACTAGCGGGCACTTGGACTATCTATGTCAACTAGCGGGCCATTGTACTATGTAGGTTAACTAGCGGGCACTTGGCTTATCTAGGTTACCTAACGGGAACTTGGACTATGTAGGTTTACTAGCGGACACTTGGACGATCTAGGTTAACTAGCGGGCACTTGGACAATGCAAGTTCCCTAGCGGGCACTATGAATATGTAGCTTCCCTAGAGGGCACTTGGACTATGTAGGTTCCCTATGGGCACTTGGACTATCTGGGTTCCCTAACGGGCACTTGGAATATGAAGATTCCCTATTGGGCACTTGGACTATGTAGGTTCCTCATTGGGCACTTGGACTATGTAGGTTCCCTATCGGGCACTTGGACTTTGTAGGTTAACTAGCGGGCCCTTGGACTATCTAGGTTACCTAGCGGGTACTTGGACTATCTAGGTTAACTAGAGGGCACTTGTACAATGCAGGTTCCCTAGCGGGCACTTTGACTAAGTAGGTTCCCTAGAGGGCACTTGGACGATATAGGTTCCCTATGGGCACTTGGACTATCTAGGTGCCCTAATGGGCACTTGGAATACGTAGGTTCCCTTTCGGACACTTGGACTATGTAGGTTCCTCAGCGGGCACTTGGACTATGTAGGTTAACTAGCGGGCACTTGGACTATCTAGGTTACCTAGCGGGCACTTGGATTTTGTAGGTTCCCTAGCGGGCACTTGGACTATGTTCGTCCCTTAGCGGGCACTTGGACTATGTAGGTTCCCTATCGAGCAGTTGTACTATGTAGGTTATCTAGCGGGCCCTTAGACTATCTAGGTTACATAGCGGGCACTTGGACTATGTATTTCCCCTAGCGGGCACTTGGACTATCTAGGTTAACTAGAGGGCCCTTTGACTATGTAGGTTAACTAAGGGGCACTTGGAATATCTAGGTTAACTAGCGGACCTTGGACTATGTAGGTTAACTAGCGGGCCCTTTGACGATCTAGGTTAGCAAACGGGCACTTGGACTATGTAGGTTACCTAGCAGGCACTTGGACTGTCTAGGTTACCTAGCGGGCACTTGAACTATCTAGGTTAACGAACGGGCACTTGGACTATGTAGGTTAGCTAACAGGAACTTGGACTCTCTAGGTTAACGAACGGGCACTTGGACTATGGATGTTACCTAGCGGGCACTTGGACTATGGAGGTTACCTTGCGGGCACTTGGACTATCTAGGTTACCTAACGGGCACTTGGACTCTGCAGGTAACCTAGCGGGCACTTGGACTGTTTAAGTTAACCAGCGGGCACTTGGACTATGTAGGGTAACTAGCGGGCACTTGGACTATCTAGGTTACCTAACGGGCACCTGGACTATCTAGATTACCTAGTGGCACTTGGATTCTAAAGGTTACCTAGCCGGCCCTTGGACTATGTAGGTTACCTAGCGGGCAATTGGACTATCTAGGTTAACGAACGGGCACGTGGACTATGTAGGTAACCTAACGGGCACTTGGACTATCTAGGTTAGGTAACGGGCACTTGGACTATCTAGGTTACCTAGCGGAAACTTGGAATATGTAGGTTACCTAGAGGGCACTTGGACTATAGGCTAACTAGCGGGCACTTGGACTATATAGGTTACCTAGCGGCCCTTGGACTATGTTGGTTACCTACCGCGACTTGGACTATCTAAGTTAACGAAAGTGCACTTGGACTATGTATGTAACCTAGCGGGCACTTGGACAGTATAGGTTACCTAGCAGGCACTTGGACTATCTAGGTTAACGAATGGGCACTTGTACGACGTAGGTTACCTAGCGGGCACTTGGACTATCTAGGTTAGCAAACCGGAACTTGGAATATCTAGGTTACCTAGCGGACACTTGGACTATGTAGGATCCCTATCGGACATTTGTACTACTTAGTTTAACTAGCGGGCACTTTGACTATCTAGGTTAACTAGCGGGCACTTGGACTATCTAGGTCAACTAGCGGGCCATTGTACTATGTAGGTTAACTAGCGGGCACTTGGCCTATCTAGGTTACCTAACGGGAACTTGGACTATGTAGGTTTACTAGCGGACCCTTGGACAATCTAGGTTAACTAGCGGGCACTTGGACAATGCAGGTTCCCTAGCGGGCACTATGAATATGTTGCTTCCCTAGAGGGAACTTGGACTATATAGGTTCCCTATGGGCACTTGGACAATCTGGGTTCCCTAACGGGCACTTGGAATATGAAGATTCCCTATCGGGCACTTGGACTATGTTGGTTCCTCATTGGGCACTTGGACTATGTAGGTTAACTAGCGGGCCCTTGGACTATCTAGGTTACCTAGCGGGCACTTGGGCTATCTAGGTTAACTAGAGGGCACTTGTACAATGCAGGTTCCCTAGCGGGCACTTTGACTATGTACTTTCCCTAGAGGGCACTTGGACTAGTAGGTTCCCTATGGTTACTTAGACTATCTTGGTGCCCTAACGGGCACTTGGAATACGTAGGTTCCCTTTCAGACACTTGGACTATGTAGTTTCCTCAGCGGGTACTTGGATTTTGTAGGTTAACTAGCGGGCACCTGGACTATCTAGGTTGTCCAGCGGGCACTTGGAATATGTACGTCCCCTAGCGGGCACTTGGACTATCGAGGTTAACTAGAGGGCCCTTGGACTATGTAGGTATCTAGAGGGCACTTGGACTATCTAGGTTAACTAACGGACCTTGGACTATGTAGGTTAACTAGCGGGCACTTGGACGATCTATGTTAACTAGCGGGCACTTGGACTATCTAGGTTAACTAGCGGGAACTTAGACTCTCTATGTTAACTGGCGGGCACTTGGACGATGCAGGTTCCCTAGAGGGCACTTGGACTATGTAGGTTCCCTAACGGGCACTTGGACTATGTAGGTCCCTTAGCGGGCACTTGGACTATGTTGGTTCCCTATCGGGCAGTTGGACTCTGTGGGTACCCTAACGGGCATTTGGACTATGTAGGTTCCCTAGCGGTCACTTGGACTATGTCGGTCCCTTAGCGGGCACTTGGACTATGTTGGTTCCCTATCGGGCAGTTGGACTATGTGGGTACCCTAGCGGGCATTTGGACTATCTAGGTTACCTAGCAGGCACTTTGACTATCTAGGTTAACTAACGGTCACTTGGACTATGTAGGTTACCTAGCGGGCATTTGGACTATGTAGGTCCCTAGCGGGCACTTAGACTATGTAGGTTACCTAGCAGGCACTTGGACTGTCTAGGTTACCTAGCGGGCACTTGAACTATCTAGGTTAACGAACGGACACTTGGACTATGTAGGTTAGCTAACAGGAACTTGGACTATCTAGGTTAACGAACGGGCACTTGGACTATGGAGGTTACCTAGCGGGCACTTGGACTATCTAGGTTAGCTAACGGGTACTTGGACTATCTAGGTTCCCTAGCGGGCACTTGGACTATGTAGGTTCCCTAGCAGGGCTTTGATTATGTAAGTTCTCTAATGGGCACTTGGGCTATGTGTGTTCCCTAGCGGGCATTTGGACTATCTAGGTTACCTAACGGGCACTTGGACTATGTACGTTACTAGCGGGCATTTGGACTATGTAGGTTACCTAGCGGATACTTGGACTATGTAGGTTCCCCATCAGGGACTTGGACAATGTAGGTTGACTAGCGGGCACTTGGACTATGTAGGTTAACTAGCGGGCCCTTTGACGATCTAGGTTAGCAAACGGGCACTTGGACTATGTAGGTTACCTAGCAGGCACTTGGACTGTCTAGGTTACCTAGCGGGCACTTGAACTATCTAGGTTAACGAACGGGAACTTGGACTATGTAGGTTAGCTAACAGGAACTTGGACTATCTAGGTTAACGAACAGGCACTTGGACTATGGAGGTTACCTAGCGGGCACTTGGACTATGGAGGTTACCTAGCAGGCACTTGGAATATCTGGGTTCCCTAACGGGCACTTGGAATATGAAGATTCCCTATCGGGCACTTGGACTATGTAGGTTCCTCATTGGTCACTTGGACTATGTAGGTTCCGTATCGGGCACTTGGACTATGTAGGTTAACTAGCGGGCCCTTGGACTATCTAGGTTACCTAGCGGGCACTTGGACTATCTAGGTTAACTAGAGGGCACTTGTGCAATGCAGGTTCCCTAGCGGGCACTTTGACTATGTAGGTTCCCTAGAGGGCACTTGGACGATATAGGTTCCCTATGGGCACTTGGACTATCTAGGTGCCCTAATGGGCACTTGGAATACGTAGGTTCCCTTTCGGACACTTGGACTATGTAGGTTCCTCATCGGGCACTTGGACTATGTAGGTTAACTAGCGGGCACTTGGACTATCTAGGTTACCTAGCGGGCACTTGGACTATGCAGGTTCCCTAGCGGGCACTTGGACTATGTTCGTCCCTTAGCGGGCACTTGGACTATGTAGGTTCCCTATCGGGCAGTTGGACTATGTAGGTTAACTAGCGGGCCCTTAGACTATCTAGGTTACCTAGCGGGCACTTGGACTATGTACGTCTTCTAGCGGTCACATGGACTATCTAGGTTAACTAGAGGGCCCTTGGACTATGTAGGTTAACTAGCGGGCACTTGGAATATCTAGGTTAACTAGCGGACCTTGGACTATGTAGGTTAACTAGCGGGCACTTGGACAATATAGGTAACCTAACGGGCACTTGGACTATCTAGGTTAGGTAACGGGCACTTGGACTATAGGTTACCTAGCGGGAACTTGGAATATGTAGGTTACCTAGAGGGCACTTGGACTATAGGTTAAATAGCGGGCACTTGGACTATATAGGTTACCTAGCGGCCCTTGGACTATGTTGGTACCTACCGCGACTTGGACTATCTAAGTTAACGAACGTGCACTTGGACTATGTAAGTAACCTAGCGGGCACTTGGACAGTATAGGTTACCTAGCGGGCACTTGACTATCTAGGTTAACGAATGGGCACTTGGACTATGTAGGTTACCTAGCGGGCACTTGACTATCTAGGTTAGCAAACCGGAACTTGGAATATCTAGGTTACCTAGCGGGCACTTGGACTATGGTAGGATCCCTATTGGACATTTGTACTACTTAGGTTAACTAGCGGGCACTTTGACTATCTAGGTTAACTAGCGGGCACTTGGACTATCTATGTCAACTAGCGGGCCATTGTACTATGTAGGTTAACTAGCGGGCACTTGGCTTATCTAGGTTACCTAACGGGAACTGGACTATGTAGGTTTACTAGCGGACACTTGGACGATCTAGGTTAACTAGCGGGCACTTGGACAATGCAAGTCCCTAGCGGGCACTATGATTATGTAGCTTCCCTAGAGGGCACTTGGACTATGTAGGTTCCCTATGGGCACTTGGACTATCTGGGTTCCCAAACGGGCACTTGGAATATGAAGATTCCCTATTGGGCACTTGGACTATGTAGGTTCCTCATTGGGCACTTGGACTATGTAGGTTCCCTATCGGGCACTTGGACTTTGTAGGTTAACTAGCGGGCCCTTGGACTATCTAGGTTACCTAGCGGGTACTTGGACTATCTAGGTTAACTAGAGGGCACTTGTACAATGCAGGTTCCCTAGCGGGCACTTTGACTAAGTAGGTTCCCTAGAGGGCACTTGGACGATATAGGTTCCCTATGGGCACTTGGACTATCTAGGTGCCCTAATGGGCACTTGGAATACGTAGGTTCCCTTTCGGACACTTGGACTATGTAGGTTCCTCAGCGGGCACTTGGACTATGTAGGTTAACTAGCGGGCACTTGGACTATCTAGGTTACCTAGCGGGCACTTGGATTTTGTAGGTTCCCTAGCGGGCACTTGGACTATGTTCGTCCCTTAGCGGGCACTTGGACTATGTAGGTTCCCTATCGAGCAGTTGTACTATGTAGGTTATCTAGCGGGCCCTTAGACTATCTAGGTTACATAGCGGGCACTTGGACTATGTATTTCCCCTAGCGGGCACTTGGACTATCTAGGTTAACTAGAGGGCCCTTTGACTATGTAGGTTAACTAAGGGGCACTTGGAATATCTAGGTTAACTAGCGGACCTTGGACTATGTAGGTTAACTAGCGGGCCCTTTGACGATCTAGGTTAGCAAACGGGCACTTGGACTATGTAGGTTACCTAGCAGGCACTTGGACTGTCTAGGTTACCTAGCGGGCACTTGAACTATCTAGGTTAACGAACGGGCACTTGGACTATGTAGGTTAGCTAACAGGAACTTGGACTCTCTAGGTTAACGAACGGGCACTTGGACTATGGATGTTACCTAGCGGGCACTTGGACTATGGAGGTTACCTTGCGGGCACTTGGACTATCTAGGTTACCTAACGGGCACTTGGACTCTGCAGGTAACCTAGCGGGCACTTGGACTGTTTAAGTTAACCAGCGGGCACTTGGACTATGTAGGGTAACTAGCGGGCACTTGGACTATCTAGGTTACCTAACGGGCACCTGGACTATCTAGATTACCTAGTGGCACTTGGATTCTAAAGGTTACCTAGCCGGCCCTTGGACTATGTAGGTTACCTAGCGGGCAATTGGACTTTCTAGGTTAACGAACGGGCACGTGGACTATGTAGGTAACCTAACGGGCACTTGGACTATCTAGGTTAGGTAACGGGCACTTGGACTATCTAGGTTACCTAGCGGAAACTTGGAATATGTAGGTTACCTAGAGGGCACTTGGACTATAGGCTAACTAGCGGGCACTTGGACTATATAGGTTACCTAGCGGCCCTTGGACTATGTTGGTTACCTACCGCGACTTGGACTATCTAAGTTAACGAAAGTGCACTTGGACTATGTATGTAACCTAGCGGGCACTTGGACAGTATAGGTTACCTAGCAGGCACTTGGACTATCTAGGTTAACGAATGGGCACTTGTACGACGTAGGTTACCTAGCGGGCACTTGGACTATCTAGGTTAGCAAACCGGAACTTGGAATATCTAGGTTACCTAGCGGACACTTGGACTATGTAGGATCCCTATCGGACATTTGTACTACTTAGTTTAACTAGCGGGCACTTTGACTATCTAGGTTAACTAGCGGGCACTTGGACTATCTAGGTCAACTAGCGGGCCATTGTACTATGTAGGTTAACTAGCGGGCACTTGGCCTATCTAGGTTACCTAACGGGAACTTGGACTATGTAGGTTTACTAGCGGACACTTGGACGATCTAGGTTAACTAGCGGGCACTTGGACAATGCAGGTTCCCTAGCGGGCACTATGAATATGTAGCTTCCCTATCGGGCACTTGGACTATGTTGGTTCCTCATTGGGCACTTGGACTATGTAGGTTAACTAGCGGGCCCTTGGACTATCTAGGTTACCTAGCGGGCACTTGGGCTATCTAGGTTAACTAGAGGGCACTTGTACAATGCAGGTTCCCTAGCGGGCACTTTGACTATGTACTTTCCCTAGAGGGCACTTGGACTAGTAGGTTCCCTATGGTTACTTAGACTATCTTGGTGCCCTAACGGGCACTTGGAATACGTAGGTTCCCTTTCAGACACTTGGACTATGTAGTTTCCTCAGCGGGTACTTGGATTTTGTAGGTTAACTAGCGGGCACCTGGACTATCTAGGTTGTCCAGCGGGCACTTGGAATATGTACGTCCCCTAGCGGGCACTTGGACTATCGAGGTTAACTAGAGGGCCCTTGGACTATGTAGGTATCTAGAGGGCACTTGGACTATCTAGGTTAACTAACGGACCTTGGACTATGTAGGTTAACTAGCGGGCACTTGGACGATCTATGTTAACTAGCGGGCACTTGGACTATCTAGGTTAACTAGCGGGAACTTAGACTCTCTATGTTAACTGGCGGGCACTTGGACGATGCAGGTTCCCTAGAGGGCACTTGGACTATGTAGGTTCCCTAACGGGCACTTGGACTATGTAGGTCCCTTAGCGGGCACTTGGACTATGTTGGTTCCCTACCGGGCAGTTGGACTCTGTGGGTACCCTAACGGGCATTTGGACTATGTAGGTTCCCTAGCGGTCACTTGGACTATGTCGGTCCCTTAGCGGGCACTTGGACTATGTTGGTTCCCTATCGGGCAGTTGGACTATGTGGGTACCCTAGCGGGCATTTGGACTATCTAGGTTACCTAGCAGGCACTTTGACTATCTAGGTTAACTAACGGTCACTTGGACTATGTAGGTTACCTAGCGGGCATTTGGACTATGTAGGTCCCTAGCGGGCACTTAGACTATGTAGGTTACCTAGCAGGCACTTGGACTGTCTAGGTTACCTAGCGGGCACTTGAACTATCTAGGTTAACGAACGGACACTTGGACTATGTAGGTTAGCTAACAGGAACTTGGACTATCTAGGTTAACGAACGGGCACTTGGACTATGGAGGTTACCTAGCGGGCACTTGGACTATCTAGGTTAGCTAACGGGTACTTGGACTATCTAGGTTCCCTAGCGGGCACTTGGACTATGTAGGTTCCCTAGCAGGGCTTTGATTATGTAAGTTCTCTAATGGGCACTTGGGCTATGTGTGTTCCCTAGCGGGCATTTGGACTATCTAGGTTACCTAACGGGCACTTGGACTATGTACGTTACTAGCGGGCATTTGGACTATGTAGGTTACCTAGCGGATACTTGGACTATGTAGGTTCCCCATCAGGGACTTGGACAATGTAGGTTGACTAGCGGGCACTTGGACTATGTAGGTTAACTAGCGGGCCCTTTGACGATCTAGGTTAGCAAACGGGCACTTGGACTATGTAGGTTACCTAGCAGGCACTTGGACTGTCTAGGTTACCTAGCGGGCACTTGAACTATCTAGGTTAACGAACGGGAACTTGGACTATGTAGGTTAGCTAACAGGAACTTGGACTATCTAGGTTAACGAACAGGCACTTGGACTATGGAGGTTACCTAGCGGGCACTTGGACTATGGAGGTTACCTAGCAGGCACTTGGAATATCTGGGTTCCCTAACGGGCACTTGGAATATGAAGATTCCCTATCGGGCACTTGGACTATGTAGGTTCCTCATTGGTCACTTGGACTATGTAGGTTCCGTATCGGGCACTTGGACTATGTAGGTTAACTAGCGGGCCCTTGGACTATCTAGGTTACCTAGCGGGCACTTGGACTATCTAGGTTAACTAGAGGGCACTTGTGCAATGCAGGTTCCCTAGCGGGCACTTTGACTATGTAGGTTCCCTAGAGGGCACTTGGACGATATAGGTTCCCTATGGGCACTTGGACTATCTAGGTGCCCTAATGGGCACTTGGAATACGTAGGTTCCCTTTCGGACACTTGGACTATGTAGGTTCCTCATCGGGCACTTGGACTATGTAGGTTAACTAGCGGGCACTTGGACTATCTAGGTTACCTAGCGGGCACTTGGACTATGCAGGTTCCCTAGCGGGCACTTGGACTATGTTCGTCCCTTAGCGGGCACTTGGACTATGTAGGTTCCCTATCGGGCAGTTGGACTATGTAGGTTAACTAGCGGGCCCTTAGACTATCTAGGTTACCTAGCGGGCACTTGGACTATGTACGTCTTCTAGCGGTCACATGGACTATCTAGGTTAACTAGAGGGCCCTTGGACTATGTAGGTTAACTAGCGGGCACTTGGAATATCTAGGTTAACTAGCGGACCTTGGACTATGTAGGTTAACTAGCGGGCACTTGGACAATATAGGTAACCTAACGGGCACTTGGACTATCTAGGTTAGGTAACGGGCACTTGGACTATAGGTTACCTAGCGGGAACTTGGAATATGTAGGTTACCTAGAGGGCACTTGGACTATAGGTTAAATAGCGGGCACTTGGACTATATAGGTTACCTAGCGGCCCTTGGACTATGTTGGTTACCTACCGCGACTTGGACTATCTAAGTTAACGAACGTGCACTTGGACTATGTAAGTAACCTAGCGGGCACTTGGACAGTATAGGTTACCTAGCGGGCACTTGGACTATCTAGGTTAACGAATGGGCACTTGGACTATGTAGGTTACCTAGCGGGCACTTGGACTATCTAGGTTAGCAAACCGGAACTTGGAATATCTAGGTTACCTAGCGGGCACTTGGACTATGTAGGATCCCTATTGGACATTTGTACTACTTAGGTTAACTAGCGGGCACTTTGACTATCTAGGTTAACTAGCGGGCACTTGGACTATCTATGTCAACTAGCGGGCCATTGTACTATGTAGGTTAACTAGCGGGCACTTGGCTTATCTAGGTTACCTAACGGGAACTTGGACTATGTAGGTTTACTAGCGGACACTTGGACGATCTAGGTTAACTAGCGGGCACTTGGACAATGCAAGTTCCCTAGCGGGCACTATGAATATGTAGCTTCCCTAGAGGGCACTTGGACTATGTAGGTTCCCTATGGGCACTTGGACTATCTGGGTTCCCTAACGGGCACTTGGAATATGAAGATTCCCTATTGGGCACTTGGACTATGTAGGTTCCTCATTGGGCACTTGGACTATGTAGGTTCCCTATCGGGCACTTGGACTTTGTAGGTTAACTAGCGGGCCCTTGGACTATCTAGGTTACCTAGCGGGTACTTGGACTATCTAGGTTAACTACAGGGCACTTGTACAATGCAGGTTCCCTAGCGGGCACTTTGACTAAGTAGGTTCCCTAGAGGGCACTTGGACGATATAGGTTCCCTATGGGCACTTGGACTATCTAGGTGCCCTAATGGGCACTTGGAATACGTAGGTTCCCTTTCGGACACTTGGACTATGTAGGTTCCTCAGCGGGCACTTGGACTATGTAGGTTAACTAGCGGGCACTTGGACTATCTAGGTTACCTAGCGGGCACTTGGATTTTGTAGGTTCCCTAGCGGGCACTTGGACTATGTTCGTCCCTTAGCGGGCACTTGGACTATGTAGGTTCCCTATCGAGCAGTTGTACTATGTAGGTTATCTAGCGGGCCCTTAGACTATCTAGGTTACATAGCGGGCACTTGGACTATGTATTTCCCCTAGCGGGCACTTGGACTATCTAGGTTAACTAGAGGGCCCTTTGACTATGTAGGTTAACTAAGGGGCACTTGGAATATCTAGGTTAACTAGCGGACCTTGGACTATGTAGGTTAACTAGCGGGCCCTTTGACGATCTAGGTTAGCAAACGGGCACTTGGACTATGTAGGTTACCTAGCAGGCACTTGGACTGTCTAGGTTACCTAGCGGGCACTTGAACTATCTAGGTTAACGAACGGGCACTTGGACTATGTAGGTTAGCTAACAGGAACTTGGACTCTCTAGGTTAACGAACGGGCACTTGGACTATGGATGTTACCTAGCGGGCACTTGGACTATGGAGGTTACCTTGCGGGCACTTGGACTATCTAGGTTACCTAACGGGCACTTGGACTCTGCAGGTAACCTAGCGGGCACTTGGACTGTTTAAGTTAACCAGCGGGCACTTGGACTATGTAGGGTAACTAGCGGGCACTTGGACTATCTAGGTTACCTAACGGGCACCTGGACTATCTAGATTACCTAGTGGCACTTGGATTCTAAAGGTTACCTAGCCGGCCCTTGGACTATGTAGGTTACCTAGCGGGCAATTGGACTTTCTAGGTTAACGAACGGGCACGTGGACTATGTAGGTAACCTAACGGGCACTTGGACTATCTAGGTTAGGTAACGGGCACTTGGACTATCTAGGTTACCTAGCGGAAACTTGGAATATGTAGGTTACCTAGAGGGCACTTGGACTATAGGCTAACTAGCGGGCACTTGGACTATATAGGTTACCTAGCGGCCCTTGGACTATGTTGGTTACCTACCGCGACTTGGACTATCTAAGTTAACGAAAGTGCACTTGGACTATGTATGTAACCTAGCGGGCACTTGGACAGTATAGGTTACCTAGCAGGCACTTGGACTATCTAGGTTAACGAATGGGCACTTGTACGACGTAGGTTACCTAGCGGGCACTTGGACTATCTAGGTTAGCAAACCGGAACTTGGAATATCTAGGTTACCTAGCGGACACTTGGACTATGTAGGATCCCTATCGGACATTTGTACTACTTAGTTTAACTAGCGGGCACTTTGACTATCTAGGTTAACTAGCGGGCACTTGGACTATCTAGGTCAACTAGCGGGCCATTGTACTATGTAGGTTAACTAGCGGGCACTTGGCCTATCTAGGTTACCTAACGGGAACTTGGACTATGTAGGTTTACTAGCGGACACTTGGACGATCTAGGTTAACTAGCGGGCACTTGGACAATGCAGGTTCCCTAGCGGGCACTATGAATATGTAGCTTCCCTATCGGGCACTTGGACTATGTTGGTTCCTCATTGGGCACTTGGACTATGTAGGTTAACTAGCGGGCCCTTGGACTATCTAGGTTACCTAGCGGGCACTTGGGCTATCTAGGTTAACTAGAGGGCACTTGTACAATGCAGGTTCCCTAGCGGGCACTTTGACTATGTACTTTCCCTAGAGGGCACTTGGACTAGTAGGTTCCCTATGGTTACTTAGACTATCTTGGTGCCCTAACGGGCACTTGGAATACGTAGGTTCCCTTTCAGACACTTGGACTATGTAGTTTCCTCAGCGGGTACTTGGATTTTGTAGGTTAACTAGCGGGCACCTGGACTATCTAGGTTGTCCAGCGGGCACTTGGAATATGTACGTCCCCTAGCGGGCACTTGGACTATCGAGGTTAACTAGAGGGCCCTTGGACTATGTAGGTATCTAGAGGGCACTTGGACTATCTAGGTTAACTAACGGACCTTGGACTATGTAGGTTAACTAGCGGGCACTTGGACGATCTATGTTAACTAGCGGGCACTTGGACTATCTAGGTTAACTAGCGGGAACTAAGACTCTCTATGTTAACTGGCGGGCACTTGGACGATGCAGGTTCCCTAGAGGGCACTTGGACTATGTAGGTTCCCTAACGGGCACTTGGACTATGTAGGTCCCTTAGCGGGCACTTGGACTATGTTGGTTCCCTATCGGGCAGTTGGACTCTGTGGGTACCCTAACGGGCATTTGGACTATGTAGGTTCCCTAGCGGTCACTTGGACTATGTCGGTCCCTTAGCGGGCACTTGGACTATGTTGGTTCCCTATCGGGCAGTTGGACTATGTGGGTACCCTAGCGGGCATTTGGACTATCTAGGTTACCTAGCAGGCACTTTGACTATCTAGGTTAACTAACGGTCACTTGGACTATGTAGGTTACCTAGCGGGCATTTGGACTATGTAGGTCCCTAGCGGGCACTTAGACTATGTAGGTTACCTAGCAGGCACTTGGACTGTCTAGGTTACCTAGCGGGCACTTGAACTATCTAGGTTAACGAACGGACACTTGGACTATGTAGGTTAGCTAACAGGAACTTGGACTATCTAGGTTAACGAACGGGCACTTGGACTATGGAGGTTACCTAGCGGGCACTTGGACTATCTAGGTTAGCTAACGGGTACTTGGACTATCTAGGTTCCCTAGCGGGCACTTGGACTATGTAGGTTCCCTAGCAGGGCTTTGATTATGTAAGTTCTCTAATGGGCACTTGGGCTATGTGTGTTCCCTAGCGGGCATTTGGACTATCTAGGTTACCTAACGGGCACTTGGACTATGTACGTTACTAGCGGGCATTTGGACTATGTAGGTTACCTAGCGGATACTTGGACTATGTAGGTTCCCCATCAGGGACTTGGACAATGTAGGTTGACTAGCGGGCACTTGGACTATGTAGGTTAACTAGCGGGCCCTTTGACGATCTAGGTTAGCAAACGGGCACTTGGACTATGTAGGTTACCTAGCAGGCACTTGGACTGTCTAGGTTACCTAGCGGGCACTTGAACTATCTAGGTTAACGAACGGGAACTTGGACTATGTAGGTTAGCTAACAGGAACTTGGACTATCTAGGTTAACGAACAGGCACTTGGACTATGGAGGTTACCTAGCGGGCACTTGGACTATGGAGGTTACCTAGCAGGCACTTGGAATATCTGGGTTCCCTAACGGGCACTTGGAATATGAAGATTCCCTATCGGGCACTTGGACTATGTAGGTTCCTCATTGGTCACTTGGACTATGTAGGTTCCGTATCGGGCACTTGGACTATGTAGGTTAACTAGCGGGCCCTTGGACTATCTAGGTTACCTAGCGGGCACTTGGACTATCTAGGTTAACTAGAGGGCACTTGTGCAATGCAGGTTCCCTAGCGGGCACTTTGACTATGTAGGTTCCCTAGAGGGCACTTGGACGATATAGGTTCCCTATGGGCACTTGGACTATCTAGGTGCCCTAATGGGCACTTGGAATACGTAGGTTCCCTTTCGGACACTTGGACTATGTAGGTTCCTCATCGGGCACTTGGACTATGTAGGTTAACTAGCGGGCACTTGGACTATCTAGGTTACCTAGCGGGCACTTGGACTATGCAGGTTCCCTAGCGGGCACTTGGACTATGTTCGTCCCTTAGCGGGCACTTGGACTATGTAGGTTCCCTATCGGGCAGTTGGACTATGTAGGTTAACTAGCGGGCCCTTAGACTATCTAGGTTACCTAGCGGGCACTTGGACTATGTACGTCTTCTAGCGGTCACATGGACTATCTAGGTTAACTAGAGGGCCCTTGGACTATGTAGGTTAACTAGCGGGCACTTGGAATATCTAGGTTAACTAGCGGACCTTGGACTATGTAGGTTAACTAGCGGGCACTTGGACAATATAGGTAACCTAACGGGCACTTGGACTATCTAGGTTAGGTAACGGGCACTTGGACTATAGGTTACCTAGCGGGAACTTGGAATATGTAGGTTACCTAGAGGGCACTTGGACTATAGGTTAAATAGCGGGCACTTGGACTATATAGGTTACCTAGCGGCCCTTGGACTATGTTGGTTACCTACCGCGACTTGGACTATCTAAGTTAACGAACGTGCACTTGGACTATGTAAGTAACCTAGCGGGCACTTGGACAGTATAGGTTACCTAGCGGGCACTTGGACTATCTAGGTTAACGAATGGGCACTTGGACTATGTAGGTTACCTAGCGGGCACTTGGACTATCTAGGTTAGCAAACCGGAACTTGGAATATCTAGGTTACCTAGCGGGCACTTGGACTATGTAGGATCCCTATTGGACATTTGTACTACTTAGGTTAACTAGCGGGCACTTTGACTATCTAGGTTAACTAGCGGGCACTTGGACTATCTATGTCAACTAGCGGGCCATTGTACTATGTAGGTTAACTAGCGGGCACTTGGCTTATCTAGGTTACCTAACGGGAACTTGGACTATGTAGGTTTACTAGCGGACACTTGGACGATCTAGGTTAACTAGCGGGCACTTGGACAATGCAAGTTCCCTAGCGGGCACTATGAATATGTAGCTTCCCTAGAGGGCACTTGGACTATGTAGGTTCCCTATGGGCACTTGGACTATCTGGGTTCCCTAACGGGCACTTGGAATATGAAGATTCCCTATTGGGCACTTGGACTATGTAGGTTCCTCATTGGGCACTTGGACTATGTAGGTTCCCTATCGGGCACTTGGACTTTGTAGGTTAACTAGCGGGCCCTTGGACTATCTAGGTTACCTAGCGGGTACTTGGACTATCTAGGTTAACTAGAGGGCACTTGTACAATGCAGGTTCCCTAGCGGGCACTTTGACTAAGTAGGTTCCCTAGAGGGCACTTGGACGATATAGGTTCCCTATGGGCACTTGGACTATCTAGGTGCCCTAATGGGCACTTGGAATACGTAGGTTCCCTTTCGGACACTTGGACTATGTAGGTTCCTCAGCGGGCACTTGGACTATGTAGGTTAACTAGCGGGCACTTGGACTATCTAGGTTACCTAGCGGGCACTTGGATTTTGTAGGTTCCCTAGCGGGCACTTGGCCTATGTTCGTCCCTTAGCGGGCACTTGGACTATGTAGGTTCCCTATCGAGCAGTTGTACTATGTAGGTTATCTAGCGGGCCCTTAGACTATCTAGGTTACATAGCGGGCACTTGGACTATGTATTTCCCCTAGCGGGCACTTGGACTATCTAGGTTAACTAGAGGGCCCTTTGACTATGTAGGTTAACTAAGGGGCACTTGGAATATCTAGGTTAACTAGCGGACCTTGGACTATGTAGGTTAACTAGCGGGCACTTGGACGATCTAGGTTAAGTAGCGGGCACTTGGACTATCTAGGTTAACTAGGGGGCACTTGGACTATCTAGATTAACTAGCGGGCACTTGAATGATGCAGTTTCCTCAGCGGGCACTTGGACTATATAAGTAAATTAGTGGGCACTTGGACTATGGAGGTTACCTAGAAGGCAATTGGACTATGGAGGTTACCTAGCGGGCACTTGGACTATCTAGGTTAGCTAACGGGTACTTGGACTATCTAGGTTACCTAGCGGGCACTTGGACTATGTAGGTTACCTAGCGGGCACTTGGACTATCTAGGTTACCTAACGGGCACTTGGACTATGCAGGTAACCTAGCGGGCACTTGAACTGTCTAAGTTACCTGCCGGCTCTTGGACTATGTAGGTTACCTAGCGGGCAATTGTACTATCTAGGTTAACGAACGGGCACGTGGACTATGTAGGTAACCTCACGGGCACTTGGACTATCTAGGTTAGGTAACGGGCACTTTGACTATCTAGGTTACCTAGCGGGAACTTGGAATATGTAGGTTACCTAGAGGGCACTTGGACTATAGGTTACCTAGTGGCCCTTGGACTATGTAGGTTACCTAGCGCGACTTGGATTATCAAAGTTAACGAACGTGCACTTGGACTATGTAGGTAACCTAGCGGGCACTTGGACAGTATAGGTTACCTAGCGGGCACTTGGACTATCTAGGTTAACGAATGGGCACTTGGACTATGTAGGTTACCTATCGGGCACTTGGACTATGTAGGTTACCTTGCCGGCACTTGGCCTATCTAGGTTACCTAACGGGAACTTGGACTATGTAGGTTTACTAGCGGACACTTGGACGATCTTGGTTAACTAGCGGGCACTTGGACAATGCAGGTTCCCTAGCGGGCACTATGAATATGTAGCTTCCCTAGAGGGCACTTGGACCATATAGGTTCCCTATGGGCACTTGGACTATCTGGGTTCCCTAACGGGCACTTGGAATATGAAGATTCCCTATCGGGCACTTGGACTATGTAGGTTCCCTATCGAGCAGTTGTACTATGTAGGTTATCTAGCGGGCCCTTAGACTATCTAGGTTACATAGCGGGCACTTGGACTATGTATTTCCCCTAACGGGCACTTGGACTATCTAGGTTAACTAGAGGGCCCTTTGACTATGTAGGTTAACTAAGGGGCACTTGGAATATCTAGGTTAACTAGCGGACCTTGGACTATGTAGGTTAACTAGCGGGCACTTGGACGATCTAGGTTAAGTAGCGGGCACTTGGACTATCTAGGTTAACTAGGGGGCACTTGGACTATCTAGATTAACTAGCGGGCACTTGAATGATGCAGTTTCCTCAGCGGGCACTTGGACTATATAAGTAAATTAGTGGGCACTTGGACTATGGAGGTTACCTAGAAGGCAATTGGACTATGGAGGTTACCTAGCGGGCACTTGGACTATCTAGGTTAGCTAACGGGTACTTGGACTATCTAGGTTACCTAGCGGGCACTTGGACTATGTAGGTTACCTAGCGGGCACTTGGACTATCTAGGTTACCTAACGGGCACTTGGACTATGCAGGTAACCTAGCGGGCACTTGAACTGTCTAAGTTACCTGCCGGCTCTTGGACTATGTAGGTTACCTAGCGGGCAATTGTACTATCTAGGTTAACGAACGGGCACGTGGACTATGTAGGTAACCTCACGGGCACTTGGACTATCTAGGTTAGGTAACGGGCACTTTGACTATCTAGGTTACCTAGCGGGAACTTGGAATATGTAGGTTACCTAGAGGGCACTTGGACTATAGGTTACCTAGTGGCCCTTGGACTATGTAGGTTACCTAGCGCGACTTGGATTATCTAAGTTAACGAACGTGCACTTGGACTATGTAGGTAACCTAGCGGGCACTTGGACAGTATAGGTTACCTAGCGGGCACTTGGACTATCTAGGTTAACGAATGGGCACTTGGACTATGTAGGTTACCTATCGGGCACTTGGACTATGTAGGTTACCTTGCCGGCACTTGGCCTATCTAGGTTACCTAACGGGAACTTGGACTATGTAGGTTTACTAGCGGACACTTGGACGATCTTGGTTAACTAGCGGGCACTTGGACAATGCAGGTTCCCTAGCGTGCACTATGAATATGTAGCTTCCCTAGAGGGCACTTGGACCATATAGGTTCCCTATGGGCACTTGGACTATCTGGGTTCCCTAACGGGCACTTGGAATATGAAGATTCCCTATCGGGCACTTGGACTATGTAGGTTCCTCATTGGGCACTTGGACTATGTTGGTTCCCTATCGGGCACTTGGACTATGTAGGTTAACTAGCGGGCCCTTCGACTATCTAGGTTACCTAGCGGGCACTTGGACTATCTAGGTTAACTAGCGGGCACTTGTAAAATGCAGGTTCCCTAGCGGGCACTTTGACCATGTAGCTTCCCTAGAGGGCACTTGGACTATATAGGTTCCCTATGGTTACTTGGACTATCTAGGTGCTCTAACGGGCACTTGGAATACGTAGGTTCCCTTTCGGACACTTGGACTATGTAGGTTAACAAGCGGGCACTTGGACTATGTAGGTTAACTAGCGGGCACTTGGACTATCTAGGTTGCCCAGCGGGCACTTGGACTATGTACGTCCCCTAGCGGGCACTTGGACTATCGAGGTTAACTAGAGGGCCCTTGGACTATGTAGGTTAACTAGAGGGCACTTGGACTATCTAGGTTAACTAACGGACCTTGGACTATGTAGGTTAACTAGCGGGCAATTGGACGATCTATGTTAACTAGCGGGCACTTGGACTATCTAGGTTAACTAGCGGGAACTTAGACTATTTTTGTTAACTGGCGGGCACTTGGACGATGCAGGTTTCCCAGAGGGCACTTGGACTATGTAGGTTCCCTAACGGGCACTTGGACTATGTAGGTCCCTTAGCGGGCACTTGGACTATGTTGGTTCCCTATCGGGCAGTTGGACTATGTGGGTATCCTAGCGGGCATTTGGACTATCTAGGTTACCTAGCAGGCACTTGAACTATCTAGGTTAACGAACGGGCCCTTGGACTATGTAGGTTAGCTAACAGGAACTTGGACTATCTAGGTTAATGAAAGGGCACTTGGACTATGGAGGTTACCTAGCGGGCACTTGGACTATGTAGGTTACCTAGCGGGCACTTGGATTATCTAGGTTAGCTAACGGGTACTTGGACTATCTAGGTTCCCTAGCGGGCACTTGGACTATGTAGGTTCCCTAGCAGGGCTTTGACTATGTACGTTCTCTAACGGGCACTTGGACTATGTGGGTTCCCTAGCGGGCATTTGGACTATCTAGGTTACCTAACGGGCACTTGGACTATGTACGTTACTAGCGGGCATTTGGACTATGTAGGTTACCTAGCGGATACTTGGACTATGTAGGTTCCCCATCAGGGACTTGGACAATGTAGGTTAACTATCGGGCACTTGGACTATCTAGGTTAACTAGCGTGCCCTTGGACTATGTAGGTTAACTAGCGGGCCCTTGTACTATCTAGGTTAACGAACGGGCACGTGGACTATGTAGGTAACCAAGCGGGCACTTGGACAGTCTAGGTTACCTAGAGGGCACTTGGAAAATCTAGGTAAATGAATGGGAACTTGGACAATGTAGGTTACCTCGCGGGCACTTAGACTATTTGGGTACCCTAGCGGGCATTTGGACTATCTAGGTTACCTAACGGGCATTTGGACTATGTAGGTTCCCTAGCGGGCACTTGGATTATGTAGGTTCCCTTCTTGCACTTGGACTATGTAGGTTTCTAGCGGGCATTTGGACTATGTAGGTTACCTAGCGAGCACTTGGGCTATGTAGGTTCCCTAGCGAGCATTTGGACTATCTAGGTTACCTAACGGGCATTTGGACTACGTACGTTACTAGTGGGCATTTGGACTATGTAGGTTACCTAGCGGATACTTGGACTATGTAGGTTCCCCATCAGGGACTTGGACAATGTAGGTTAACTAGCGGGCACTTGGACTATCTAGGTTAACTAGAGGGCCCTTGGACTGTGTAGGTTAACTAGCGGGCCCTTTGACAATCTAGGTTAGCAAACGTGCACTTGGACTATGTAGGTTAGCTAACAGGAACTTGGACTATCTAGGTTAACGAACGGGCACTTGGACTATGGATGTTACCTAGCGGGCACTTGGACTATGGAGGTTACCTAGCGGGCACTTGGACTATCTAGGTTACCTAACGGGCACTTGGACTATGCAGGTAACCTAGCGGGCACTTGGACTGTTTAAGTTACCTAGAGGACACTTGGACTATAGGTTAACTAGCGGGCACTTGGACTATATAGGTTACCTAGCGGCCCTTAGACTATGTTGGTTACCTACCGCGACTTGGACTATCTAAGTTATCGAACGTGCACTTGGACTATGTAAGTAACCTAGCAGGCACTTGGACAGTATAGGTTACCTAGCGGGCACATGGACTATCTAGGTTAGCAAACCGGAACTTGGAATATCTAGGTTACCTATCGGGCACTTGGATTATGTAGGATCCCTATTGGACATTTGTACTACTTAGGTTAACTAGCGGGCACTTTGACTCTCTAGGTTAACTAGCGGGCACATGGACTATCTAGGTCAACTAGCGGGCCATTGTACTATGTAGGTTAACTAGCGGGCACTTGGCCTATCTAGGTTACCTAACGGGAACTTGGACTATGTAGGTTTACTAGCGGACACTTGGACGATCTAGGTTAACTAGCGGGCACTTGGACAATGCAGGTTCCCTAGGGGGCACTATGAATATGTAGCTTCCCTAGAGGGAACTTGGACTATATAGGTTCCCTATGGGCAGTTGGACAATCTGGGTTCCCTAACGGGCCCTTGGAATATGAAGATTCCCTATCGGGCACTTGGACTATGTAGGTTCCTCATTGGGCACTTGGACTATGTAGGTTCCCTATCGGGCATTGGACTTTGTAGGTTAACTAGCGGGCCCTTGGACTATCTAGGTTACCTAGCGGGCACTTGGACTATCTAGGTTAACTAGAGGGCACTTGTAAAATGCAGGTTCCCTAGCGGGCACTTTGACTATGTAAGTTCCCTAGAGGGCACTTGGACTATATAGGTTCCCTATGGGCACTTGGACTATCTAGGTGCCCTAATGGGCACTTGGAATACGTAGGTTCCCTTTCGGACACTTGGACTATGTAGGTTCCTCAGCGGGCACTTGGACTATGTAGGTTAACTAGCGGGCACTTGGACGATCTAGGTTACCTAGCGGGCACTTGGACTATGTAGGTTCCCTAGCGGGCACTTGGACTATGTTCGTCCCTTAGCGGGATCTTGGACTATGTAGGTTCCCTATCGGGCAGTTGGACTATGTAGGTTAACTAGCGGGCACTTAGACTATCTAGATTAACTAGCGGGCACTTGGACGATGCAGGTTCCCTAGCGGGCACTTGGACTATATAGGTTAATTAGCGGGCACTTGGACTATGTAGGTTAACTAGCGGGCACTTGGACGATCTAGGTTACCTAGCGGGCACTTGGACTATGTAGGTTCCCTAGCGGGCACTTGGACTATGTTCGTCCCTTAGCGGGATCTTGGACTATGTAGGTTCCCTATCGGGCAGTTGGACTATGTAGGTTAACTAGCGGGCACTTAGACTATCTAGATTAACTAGCGGGCACTTGGACGATGCAGGTTCCCTAGCGGGCACTTGGACTATGTAGGTTAATTAGCGGGCACTTTGACTATGTAGGTTAATTAGCGGGCACTTGGACTATCTATGTTAACAAACCGGCACGTGTACTATGTAGGTAACCTAATGGGCACTTGGACTATCTAGGTTAGGTAACGGGCACTTGGACTATCTAGGTTACCTAGCGGGAACTTGGAATATGTAGGTTACCTAGCGGGCACTTGGACTATGTACGTTACTAGCGGGCATTTGGACTATGTAGGTTACCTAGCGGATACTTGGACTATGTAGGTTCCCCATCAGGGACTTGGACAATGTAGGTTAACTAGCGGGCACTTGGACTATCTAGGTTAACTAGCGGGCCCTTGGACTATGTAGGTTAACTAGCGGGCCCTTTGACGATCTAGGTTAGCAAACGGGCACTTGGACTATGTAGGTTACCTAGCAGGCACTTGGACTGTCTAGGTTACCTAGCGGGCACTTGAACTATCTAGGTTAACGAACGGGCACTTGGACTATGTAGGTTAGCTAACAGGAACTTGGACTATCTAGGTTAACGAACGGGCACTTGGTCTATGGAGGTTACCTAGCGGGCACTTGGACTATGGAGGTTACCTAGCGGGCACTTGGACTATCTAGGTTAGCTAACGGGTACTTGGACTATCTAGGTTACCTAGCAGGCACTTGGACTATGTAGGTTACCTAGCGGGCACTTGGACTATCTAGGTTACCTAACGGGCACTTGTACTATGCAGGTAACCTAGCGGGCACTTGGACTGTTTAAGTTAACCAGCTGGCACTTGGACTATGTAGGTTAACTAGCGGGCACTTGGACTATCTAGGTTACCTAACGGGCACCTGGACTATCTAGATTACCTAGTGGGCACTTGGATTCTAAAGGTTACCTAGCCGGCCCTTGGCCTATGTAGGTTACCTAGCGGGCAATTGGACTATCTAGGTTAACGAACTGGCACGTGGACTATGTAGGTAACCTAACGGGCACTTGGACTATCTAGGTTAGGTAACGGGCACTTGGACTATCTAGGGTACCTAGCGGAAACTTGGAACATGTTGGTTACCTAGAGGGCACTTGGACTATAGGCTAACTAGCGGGCACTTGGACTATATAGGTTACCTAGCGGCCCTTGGACTATGTTGGTTTCCTACCGCGACTTGGACTATCTAAGTTAACGAAAGTGCACTTGGTCTATGTAAGTAACCTAGCGGGCACTTGGACAGTATAGGTTACCTAGCAGGCACTTGGACTATCTAGGTTAACGAATGGGCACTTGTACTACGTAGGTTACCTAGCGGGCACTTGGACTATCTAGGTTAGCAAACAGGAACTTGGAATATCCAGGTTACCTAGCGGGCACTTGGACTATGTAGGATCCCTATCAGACATTTGTACTACTTAGGTTAACTAGCGGGCACTTTGACTATCTAGGTTAACTAGCGGGCACTTGGACTATCTAGGTCAACTAGCGGGCCATTGTACTATGTAGGTTAACTAGCGGGCACTTGGCCTATCTAGGTTACCTAACGGGAACTTGGACTATGTAGGTTTACTAGCGGACCCTTGGACGATCTAGGTTAACTAGCGGGCACTTGGACAATGCAGGTTCCCTAGCGGGCACTATGAATATGTAGCTTCCCTAGAGGGAACTTGGACTATATAGGTTCCCTATGGGCACTTGGACAATCTGGGTTCCCTAATGGGCACTTGGACAATCTGGGTTCCCTAACGGGCACTTGGAATGTGAAGATTCTCTATCGGGCACTTGGACTATGTAGGTTCTTCATTGGGCACTTGGACTATGTAGGTTAACTAGCGGGCCCTTGGACTATCTAGGTTACCTAGCGGGCACTTGGACTATCTAGGTTAACTAGAGGGCACTTGTACAATGCAGGTTCCCTAGCGGGCACTTTGACTATGTAGGTTCCCTAGAGGGCACTTGGACTATATAGGTTCCCTATGGTTACTTGGACTATCTAGGTGCCCTAACGGGCACTTGGAATACGTAGGTTCCCTTTCGGACACTTGGACTATGTAGGTTCCTCAGCGGGCACTTGGATTTTGTAGGTTAACTAGCGGGCACTTGGACTATCTAGGTTGTCCAGCGGGCACTTGGACTATGTACGTCCCCTAGCGGGCACTTGGACTATCGAGGTTAACTAGAGGGCCCTTGGTCTATGTAGGTTATCTAGAGAGCACTTGGACGATCTAGGTTAACTAACGGACCTTGGACTATGTAGGTTAACTAGCGGGCACTTGGACGATCTAGGTTAACTAGCGGGCACTTGGACTATCTAGGTTAACTAGCGGGAACTTAGACTCTCTATATTAATTGGCGGGCTCTTGGACGATGCAGGTTCCCTAGAGGGCACTTGGACTATGTAGGTTCCCTATCGGGCACTTGGACTATGTAGGTCCCTTAGCGGGCACTTGGACTATGTTGGTTCCCTATCGGGCAGTTGGACTCTGTGGGTAACCTAACGGGCATTTGGACTATGTAGGTTCCCTAGCGGTCACTTGGACTATGTGGGTCCCTTAGCGGGCACTTGGACTATGTTGGTTCCCTATCGGGCAGTTGGACTATGTGGGTACCCTAGCGGGCATTTGGACTATCTAGGTTACCTAGCAGGGACTTTGACTATCTAGGTTAACTAACGGGCACTTGGACTATGTAGGTTACCTAGCGGGCACTTGGACTATGTAGGTCCCTAGCGGGCACTTAGACTATGTAGGTTACCTAGCAGGCACTTGGACTGTCTAGGTTACCTAGCGGGCACTTGAACTATCTAGGTTAACGAACGGACACTTGGACTATGTAGGTTAGCTAACAGGAACTTGGACTATCTAGGTTAACGAACGGGCACTTGGACAATGGAGGTTACCTAGCGGGCACTTGGACTATGGAGGTTACCTAGCGGGCACTTGGACTATCTAGGTTAGCTAACGGGTACTTGGACTATCTAGGTTCCCTAGCGGGCACTTGGACTATATAGGTTCCCTAGCAGGGCTTTGATTATGTAAGTTCTCGAATGGGCACTTGGGCTATGTGGGTTCCCTAGCGGGCATTTGGACTATCTAGGTTACCTAACGGGCACTTGGACTATGTACGTTACTAGCGGGCATTTGGACTATGTAGGTTACCTAGCGGATACTTGGACTATGTAGGTTCCCCATCAGGGACTTGGACAATGTAGGTTAACTAGCGTGCACTTGGACTATATAGGTTAACAAGCGGGCCCTTGGACTATGTAGGTTAACTAGCGGGCCCTTTGACGATCTAGGTTAGCAAACGGGCACTTGGACTATGTAGGTTACCTAGCAGGCACTTGGACGGTCTAGGTTACCTAGCGGGCACTTGAACTATCTAGGTTAATGAACCGGCAATTGGACTATGTAGGTTAGCTAACAGGAACTTGGACTATCTAGGTTAATGAACGGGCACTTGGACTATGGAGGTTACCTAGCGGGCACTTGGACTATGGAGGTTACCTAGTGGGCACTTGGAATATCTGGGTTCCCTAACGGGCACTTGGAATATGAAGATTCCCTATCGGGCACTTGGACTATGTAGGTTCCTCATTGGGCACTTGGACTATGTAGGTTCCCTATGGGGCACTTGGACTATGTAGGTTAACTAGCGGGCCCTTGGACTATCTAGGTTACCTAGCGAGCACTTGGACTATCTAGGTTAACTAGAGGGCACTTGTGCAATGCAGGTTGCCTAGCGGGCACTTTGACTATGTAGGTTCCCTAGAGGACACTTGGATGATATAGGTTCCCTTGGGCACTTGGACTATCTAGGTGCCCTAATGGGCACTTGGAATACGTAGGTTCCCTTTTGGACACTTGGACTATGTAGGTTCCTCAGCGGGCACTTGGACTATGTAGGTTAACTAGAGGGCACTTGGACTATCTAGGTTACCTAGCGGGCACTTGGACTATGCAGGTTCCCTACCGGGCACTTGGACTATGTTCGTCCCTTCGCGGGCACTTGGACTATGTAGGTTCCCTATCGGGCAGTTGGACTATGTAGGTTAACTAGCGGGCCCTTAGACTATCTAGGTTACCTAGCGGGCACTTGGACTATGTATGTCCTCCAGCGGGCACTTGGACTATCTAGGTTAACTAGAGGGCCCTTGGACTATGTAGGTTAACTAGCGGGCACTTGGAATATCTAGGTTAACTAGCGGACCTTGGACTATGTAGGTTAACTAGCGGGCACTTGGACGATCTAGGTTAAGTAGCGGGCACTTGGACTATCTAGGTTAACTAGCGGGCACTTGGACTATCTATGTCAACTAGCGGGCCATTGTACTATGTAGGTTAACTAGCGGGCACTTGGCCTATCTAGGTTACCTAACGGGAACTTGGACTATGTAGGTTTACTAGCGGACACTTGGACGATCTAGGTTAACTAGCGGGCACTTGGACAATGCAGGTTCCCTAGCGGGCACTATGAATATGTAGCTTCCCTAGAGGGCACTTGGACTATGTAGGTTCCCTATGGGCACTTGGACAATCTGGGTTCCCTAACGGGCACTTGGAATATGAAGATTCCCTATCGGGCACTTGGACTATGTAGGTTCCTCATTGGGCACTTGGACTATGTAAGTTCCGTATCGGGCACTTGGACTTTGTAGGTTAACTAGCGGGCCCTTGGACTATCTAGGTTACCTAGCGGGCACTTGGACTATCTAGGTTAACTAGAGGGCACTTGTAAAATGCAGGTTCCCTAGCGGGCACTTTGACTATGTAGGTTCCCTAGAGGGCACTTGGACGATATAGGTTCCCTATGGGCACTTGGACTATCTAGGTGCCCTAATGGGCCCTTGGAATACGTAGGTTCCCTTTCGGACACTTGGACTATGCAGGTTCCTCAGCGGGCACTTGGACTATCTAGGTTACCTATCGGGCACTTTGACTATGCAGGTTCCCTAGCGGGCACTTGGACTATGTTCGTCCCTTACCGGGCACTTGGACTATGTAGGTTCCCTATCGGGCAGTTGGACTATGTAGGTTAACTAGCGGGCCCGTAGACTATCAGGGTTACCTAGCGGGCACTTGGACTATGTACGTCCTCCAGCGGGGACTTGGACTATCTAGGTTAACTAGAGGGCCGTTGGACTATGTAGGTTAACTAGCAGGCCCTTGGACTATCTAGGTTACCTAGAGGGCACTTGTACAATGCAGGTACCCTAGCGGGCACTTTGACTATGTAAGTTCCCTAGAGGGCACTTGGACTATATAGGTTCTCTATGGGCACTTGGACTATCTAGGTGCCCTAATGGGCACTTGGAATACGTAGGTTCCCTTTCGGACACTTGGACTATGTAGGTTCCTCAGCGGGCACTTGGACTATGTAGGTTAACTAGCGGGCACTTGGACTATCTAGGTTACCTAGCGGGCACTTGGACTATGTAGGTTCCCTAGCGGGCACTTGGACTATGTAGGTTCCCTAGCGGGCACTTGGACTATGTTCGTCCCTTAGCGAGCGCTTGGACTATGTAGGTTCCCTATCGGGCAGTTGGACTATGTAGGTTAACTAGCGGGCCCTTAGACTATCTAGGTTACCTAGCGGGCACTTGGACTATGTACTTCCCCTAGTGGGCACTTGGACTATCTAGGTTAACTAGAGGGCCCTTGGACTATGTAGGTTAACTAGCGGGCACTTGGAATATCTAGGTTAACTAGCGGAACATGGACTATGTAGGTTAACTAGCGGGCACTTGGGCGATCTAGGTTAACTAGCGGGCACTTGGACGATCTAGGTTAACTATCGGCCACTTGGACTATCTAGCTTAACTAGCGGGCACTTGGACTATCTAGATTAACTAGCGGGCACATGGATGATGCAGGTTCCCTAGAGGGCACTTGGACTATATAGGTTAATTAGCGGGCACTTGGACTGTGGAGGTTAACTATAGGGCACTTGGACTATGTAGGTTACCTAACGGGCACTTGGACTATGTAGGTTAATTAGCGGGCACTTGGACTATGTAGGTAACCTAACGGGCACTTGGACTATCTAGGTTAGGTAACGGGCACTTGGACTATCTTGGTTACATAGCGGGAACTTGGAATATGTAGGTTACCTAGCGGGCACTTGGACTATAGTTTAACTAGCGGGCACTTGGACTATATAGATTACCTAGCGGGCCTTTGGACTATGTAGGTTACCTAGCGCGACTTGGACTATCTAAGTTAACGAACGTGCACATGGACTATGTAGGTAACCTAGCGGGCACTTGGACAATATAGGTTACCTAGCGGGCACTTGGACTATCTAGGTTAACGAATGGGCACTTGGACTATGTAGGTTACCTAGCGGGCACTTGGACTATCTAGATTAGTAAACCGGAACTTGGAATATCTAGGTTACCTAGCGGGCACTTGGACTATGTACGTTACCTTGCGGGCACTTGGCCTATCTAGGTTACCTAACGGGAACTTGGACTATGTAGGTTTACTAGCGGACACTTGGACGATCTTGGTTAACTAGCGGGCACTTGGACAATGCAGGTTCCCTAGCGGGCACTTTGACTATGTAGCTTCCCTAGAGGGCACTTGGACTATATAGGTTCCCTATGGTTACTTGGACTATCTAGGTGCCCTAACGGGCACTTGGAATACGTAGGTTCCCTTTCAGACACTTGGACTATGTAGGTTCCTCAGCGGGCACTTGGACTATGTAGGTTATCTAGCGGGCACTTGGACTATCTAGGTTGCCCAGCGGGCACTTGGACTATGTACGTCCCCTAGCGGGCACTTGGAATATCGAGGTTAACTAGAGGGCCCTTGGACTATGTAGGTTAACTAGAGGGCACTTGGACTATCTAGGTTAACTAACGGACCTTGGACTATGTAGGTTAACTAGCGGGCACTTGGACGATCTATGTTAACTAGCGGGCACTTGGACTATCTAGGTTAACTAGCGGGAACTTAGACTATCTATGTTAACTGGCGGGCACATGGACGATGCAGGTTCCCTAGAGGGCACTTGGACTATGTAGGTTCCCTAACGGGCACTTGGACTATGTAGGTCCCTTAGCGGGCACTTGGACTATGTTGGTTCCCTAACGGGCAGTTGGACTATGTGGGTATCCTAGCGGGCATTTGGACTATCTAGGTTACCTAGAAGGCACTTTGACTATCTAGGTTAACTAACGGGCACTTGGACTATGTAGGTTCCCTAGCGGGCACTTGGACTATGTAGGTTACCTAGCAGGCACTTGGACTGTCTAGGTTACCTAGCGGGCACTTGAACTATCTAGGTTAACGAACGGGCACTTGGACTATGTAAGTTAGCTAACAGGAACTTGGACTATCTAGGTTAACGAACGGGCACTTGGACTATGTAGGTTACCTAGCGGGCACTTGGACTATCTAGGTTAGCTAACGGGTACTTGGACTATCTAGGTTCCCTAGCGGGCACTTGGACTATGTAGGTTCCCTAGCAGGGCTTTGACTATGTAAGTTCTCTAACGGGCACTTGGACTATGTGGGTACCCTAGCGGGCATTTGGACTATCTAGGTTACCTAACCGGCACTTGGACTATGTACGTTACTAGCGGGCATTTGGACTATGTAGGTTACCTAGCGGATACTTGGACTATGTTGGTTCCCCATCAGGGACATGGACAATGTAGGTTAACTAGCGGGCACTTGGACTATCTAGGTTAACCAGCGGGCCCTTGGACTATGTAGGTTAACTAGCGGGCTCTTGTACTTTCTAGGTTAACGAACGGGCACGTGGACTATGTAGGTAACCAAGCGGGCACTTGGACAGTCTAGGTTACCTAGAGGGCACTTGGAAAATCTAGTTTAATGAATGGGCACTTGGACTATGTAGGTTACCTCGCGGGCACTTAGACTATGTGGGTACCCTAGCGGGCATTTGGACTATCTAGGTTACCTAACGGGCATTTGGACTATGCAGGTTCCCTAGCGGGCACTTGGACTATGTTCGTCCCTTAGCGGACACTTGGACTACGTAGGTTCCCTATCGGGCAGTTGGACTATGTAGGTTAACTAGCGGGCCCGTAGACTATCTAGGTTACCTAGCGGGCACTTGGACTATGTACGTCCTCCAGCGGGGACTTGGACTATCTAGGTTAACTAGAGGGCCGTTGGACTATGTAGGTTAACTAGCAGGCCCTTGGACTATCTAGGTTACCTAGCGGGCACTTGGACTATCTAGGTTAACTAGAGGGCACTTGTACAATGCAGGTACCCTAGCGGGCACTTTGACTATGTAAGTTCCCTAGAGGGCACTTGGACTATATAGGTTCCCTATGGGCACTTGGACTATCTAGGTGCCCTAATGGGCACATGGAATACGTAGGTTCCCTTTCGGACACTTGGACTATGTAGGTTCCTCAGCGGGCACTTGGACTATGTAGGTTAACTAGCGGGCACTTGGACTATCTAGGTTACCTAGCGGGCACTTGGACTATGTAGGTTCCTTAGCGGGCACTTGGACTATGTTCGTCCCTTAGCGAGCGCTTGGACTATGTAGGTACCCTATCGGGCAGTTGAACTATGTAAGTTAACTAGCGGGCCCTTAGACTATCTAGGTTACCTAGCGGGCACTTGGACTATGTACTTCCCCTAGTGGGCACTTGGACTATCTAGGTTAACTAGAGGGCCCTTGGACTATGTAGGTTAACTAGCGGGCACTTGGAATATCTAGGTTAACTAGCGGAACATGGACTATGTAGGTTAACTAGCGGGCACTTGGGCGATCTAGGTTAACTAGCGGGCACTTGGACGATCTAGGTTAACTATCGGCCACTTGGACTATCTAGCTTAACTAGCGGGCACTTGGACTATCTAGATTAACTAGCGGGCACATGGATGATGCAGGTTCCCTAGCGGGCACTTGGACTATATAGGTTAATTAGCGGGCACTTGGACTGTGGAGGTTAACTATAGGGCACTTGGACTATGTAGGTTACCTAACGGGCACTTGGACTATGTAGGTTAATTAGCGGGCACTTGGACTATGTAGGTAACCTAACGGGCACTTGGACTATCTAGGTTAGGTAACGGGCACTTGGACTATCTTGGTTACATAGTGGGAACTTGGAATATGTAGGTTACCTAGCGGGCACTTGGACTATAGTTTAACAAGCGGGCACTTGGACTATATAGGTTACCTAGCGGGCCTTTGGACTATGTAGGTTACCTAGCGCGACTTGGACTATCTAAGTTAACGAACGTGCACATGGACTATGTAGGTAACCTAGCGGGCACTTGGACAATATAGGTTACCTAGCGGGCACTTGGACTATCTAGGTTAACGAATGGGCACTTGGACTATGTAGGTTACCTAGCGGGCACTTGGACTATCTAGATTAGTAAACCGGAACTTGGAATATCTACGTTACCTAGCGGGCACTTGGACTATGTACGGTACCTTGCGGGCACTTGGCCTATCTAGGTTACCTAACGGGAACTTGGACTATGTAGGTTTACTAGCGGACACTTGGACGATCTTGGTTAACTAGCGGGCACTTGGACAATGCAGGTTCCCTAGCGGGCACTATGAATATGTAGCTTCCCTAGAGGGCACTTGGACCATATAGGTTCCCTATGGGCACTTGGACTATCTGGGTTCCCTAACGGGCACTTGGAATATGAAGATTCCCTACCGGGCACTTGGACTATGTAGGTTCCTCATTGGGCACTTGGACTATGTAGGTTCCCTATCGGGCACTTGGACTATGTAGGTTAACTAGCGGGCCCTTCGACTATCTAGGTTACCTAGCGGGCACTTGGACTATCTAGGTTAACTAGCGGGCACTTGTACAATGCAGGTTCCCTAGCGGGCACTTTGACTATGTAGCTTCCCTAGAGGGCACTTGGACTATATAGGTTCCCTATGGTTACTTGGACTATCTAGGTGCCCTAACGGGCACTTGGAATACGTAGGTTCCCTTTCGGACACTTGGACTATGTAGGTTCCTCAGCGGGCACTTGGACTATGTAGGTTATCTAGCGGGCACTTGGACTATCTAGGTTGCCCAGCGGGCACTTGAACTATGTACGTCCCCTAGCGGGCACTTGGAATATCGAGGTTAACTAGAGGGCCCTTGGACTATGTAGGTTAACTAGAGGGCACTTGGACTATCTAGGTTAACTAACGGACCTTGGACTATGTAGGTTAACTAGCGGGCACTTGGACGATCTATGTTAACTAGCGGGCACTTGGACTATCTAGGTTAACTAGCGGGAACTTAGACTATCTATGTTAACTGGCGGGCACATGGACGATGCAGGTTCCCTAGAGGGCACTTGGACTATGTAGGTTCCCTAACGGGCACTTGGACTATGTAGGTCCCTTAGCGGGCACTTGGACTATGTTGGTTCCCTATCGGGCAGTTGGACTATGTGGGTATCCTAGCGGGCATTTGGACTATCTAGGTTACCTAGAAGGCACTTTGACTATCTAGGTTAACTAACGGGCACTTGGACTATGTAGGTTCCCTAGCAGGCACTGGACTATGTAGGTTACCTAGCAGGCACTTGGACTGTCTAGGTTACCTAGCGGGCACTTGAACTATCTAGGTTAACGAACGGGCACTTGGACTATGTAAGTTAGCTAACAGGAACTTGGACTATCTAGGTTAACGAACGGGCACTTGGACTATGTAGGTTACCTAGCGGGCACTTGGACTATCTAGGTTAGCTAACGGGTATTTGGACTATCTAGGTTCCCTAGCGGGCACTTGGACTATGTAGGTTCCCTAGCAGGGCTTTGACTATGTAAGTTCTCTAACGGGCACTTGGACTATGTGGGTTCCCTAGCGGGCATTTGGACTATCTAGGTTACCTAACGGGCACTTGGACTATGTACGTTACTAGCGGGCATTTGGACTATGTAGGTTACCTAGCGGATACTTGGACTATGTAGGTTCCCCATCAGGGACATGGACAATGTAGGTTAACTAGCGGGCACTTGGACTATCTAGGTTAACCAGCGGGCCCTTGGACTATGTAGGTTAACTAGCGGGCTCTTGTACTTTCTAGGTTAACGAACGGGCACGTGGACTATGTAGGTAACCAAGCGGGCACTTGGACAGTCTAGGTTACCTAGAGGGCACTTGGAAAATCTAGTTTAATGAATGGGCACTTGGACTATGTAGGTTACCTCGCGGGCACTTAGACTATGTGGGTACCCTAGCGGGCATTTGGACTATCTAGGTTACCTAACGGGCATTTGGACTATGTAGGTTCCCTAGCGGGCACTTGGATTATGTAGTTTCCCTTCTTGCACTTGGACTATGTAGGTTCCCTAGCGGGCATTTGGACTATCTAGGTTACCTAACGGGCATTTGGACTACGTACGTTACTAGTGGGCATTTGGACTATGTAGGTTACCTAGCGGATACTTGGACTATGTAGGCTCCCCATCAGGGACTTGGACAATGTAGGTTAACTAGCGGGCACTTGGACTATCTAGGTTAACTAGAGGGCCCTTGGACTATGTAGGTTAACTAGCGGGCCCTTTGACGATCTAGGTTAGCCAAGGGGCACTTGGACTATGTAGGTTACCTAGCAGGCACTTGGACTGTCTAGGTTACCTAGCGGGCACTTGGACTATGCAGGTAACCTAGCGGGCACTTGGACTGTTTATGTTACCTAGAGGGCACTTGGACTATAGGTTAACTAGCGGGCACTTGGACTATATAGGTTACCTTGCGGCCCATAGATTATGTTGGTTACCTAACGCGACTTGGACTATCTAAGTTAATGAACGGACACTTGGACTATGTAAGTAACCTAGCGGGCACTTGGACAGTATAGGTTACCTAGCGGGCACTTGGACTATCTAGGTTAGCAAACCGGAACTTGGAATATCTAGGTTACCTAGCGGGCACTTGGATTATGTAGGATCCCTATTGGACATTTGTACTACTTAGGTTAACTAGAGGGCACTTTGACTAGCTAGGTTAACTAGCGGGCACTTGGACTATCTAGGTCAACTAGCGGGCCATTGTACTATGTAGGTTATCTAGCGGGCACTTGGCCTATCTAGGTTACCTAACGGGAACTTGGACTATGTAGGTTTACTAGCGGACCCTTGGACGATCTAGGATAACTAGCGGGCACTTGGACAATGCAGGTTCCCTTGCGGGCACTATGAATATGTAGCTTCCCTAGAGGGCACTTGGACCATATAGGTTCCCTATGGGCACTTGGACTATCTAGGTGCCCTAATGGGCACTTGGAATACGTAGGTTCCCTTTCGGACACTTGGACTATGTAGGTTCCTCAGCGGGCACTTGGACTATGTAGGTTAACTAGCGGGCACTTGGACTATCTAGGTTACCTAGCGGGCACTTGGACTATGTAGGTTCCCTAGCGGGCACTTGGACTATGTTCGTCCCTTAGCGGGATCTTGGACTATGTAGGTTCCCTATCGGGCAGTTGGACTATGTAGGTTAACTAGCGGGCCCTTAGAATATCTAGGTTACCTAGCGGGCACTTGGACTATGTACGTCCCCTAGCGGGCACTTGGACTATCTAGGTTAAATAGAGGGCCCTTGGACTATGTAGGTTAACTAGCGGGCACTTGGACTATCTAGATTAACTAGCGGGCACTTGGACGATGCAGGTTCCCTAGCCGGCACTTGGACTATATAGGTTAATTAGCGGGCACTTGGACTATGGAGGTTACCTAGCGGGCACTTGGATTGTCTAGGTTACCTAACGGGCACTTGGACTATGTAGGTTAATTAACGGGGACTTGGACTATGTAGGTTAATTAGCGGGCACTTGGACTATCTAGGTTAACGAACCGGCACGTGGACTATGTAGGTAACCTAATGGGCACTTGGACTATCTAGGATAGGTAACGGGCACTTGGACTATCTAGATTACCTAGCGGGAACTTGGAATATGTAGGTTACCTAGCGGGCACTTGGACTATAGTTTAACAAGCGGGCACTTGGACTAGATAGGTTACCTAGCGGGCCCTTGGTCTATGTATGTTACCTAGCGCAACTTGGACTATCTAAGTTAACGAACGTGCACATGGACTATGTAGGTAACCTAGCGGGCACATGGACAGTATAGGTTACCTAGCGGGCACTTGGACTATCTAGGTTAACGAATGGGCACTTGGACTATGTAGGTTACCTACCGGGCACTTGGACTATGTAGGTTAACTACCGGGCCCTTCGACTATCTAGGTTACCTAGCGGGCACTTGGACTATCTAGGTTAACTAGCAGGCACTTGTACAATGCAGGTTCCCTAGCGGGCACTTTGACTATGTAGCTTCCCTAGAGGGCACTTGGACTATATAGGTTCCCTATGGTTACTTGGACTATCTAGGTGCCCTAACGGGCACTTGGAATACGTAGGTTCCCTTTCGGACACTTCGTCTATGTAGGTTCCTCAGCGGGCACTTGGACTATGTAGGTTAACTAGCGGGCACTTGGACTATCTAGGTTGTCCAGCGGGCACTTGGACTATGTACGTCCCCTAGCGGGCACTTGGACTATCGAGGTTAACTAGAGGGCCCTTGGACTATGTAGGTTATCTAGAGGGCACTTGGACTATCTAGGTTAACGAACGGACCTTGGACTATATAGGTTAACTAGCGGGCACTTGGACTATGTAGGTTACCTAGCAGGCACTTGGACTGTCTAGGTTACCTAGCGGGCACTTGAACTATCTAGGTTAACGAACGGGCACTTGGACTATGTAGGTTAGCTAACAGGAACTTGGACTATCTAGGTTAACGAACGGGCACTTGGACTATGTAGGTTACCTAGCGGGCACTTGGACTATCTAGGTTAGCTAACGGGTACTTGGACTATCTAGGTTCCCTAGCGGGTACTTGGACTATGTAGGTTCCATAGCAGGGCTTTGACTATGTAAGTTCTCTAACGGGCACTTGGACTATGTGGGTTCCCTAGCGGGCATTTGGACTATCTAGGTTACCTAACGGGCACTTGGACTATGTACGTTACTAGCGGGCATTTGGACTATGTAGGTTACCTAGCGGATACTTGGACTATGTAGGTTCCCCATCAGGGACATGGACAATGTAGGTTAACTAGCGGGCACTTGGACTATCTAGGTTAACTAGCGGGCCCTTGGACTATGTAGGTTAACTAGCCGGCTCTTGTACTTTCTAGGTTAACGAACGGGCACGTGGACTATGTAGGTAACCAAGCGGGCACTTGGACAGTCTAGGTTACCTAGAGGGCACTTGGAAAATCTAGGTTAATGAATGGGCACTTGGACAATGTAGGTTACCTCGCGGGCACTTAGACTATGTGGGTACCCTAGCGGGCATTTGCACTATCTAGGTTACCTAACGGGCATTTGGACTATGTAGGTTCCCTAGCGGGCACTTGGATTATGTAGGTTCCCTTCTTGCACTTGGACTATGTAGGTTTCTAGCGGGCATTTGGACTATGTAGGTTACCTAGCGGGCACTTGGGCTATGTAGGTTCCCTGCGGGCATTTGGACTATCTAGGTTACCTAACGGGCATTTGGACTACGTACGTTACTAGTGGGCATTTGGACTATGTAGGTTACCTAGCGGATACTTGGACTATGTAGGCTCCCCATCAGGGACTTGGACAATGTAGGTTAACTAGCGGGCACTTGGACTATCTAGGTTAACTAGAGGGCCCTTGGACTATGTAGGTTAACTAGCAGGCCCTTTGACGATCTAGGTTAGCAAAGGGGCACTTGGACTATGTAGGTTACCTAGCAGGCACTTGGACTGTCTAGGTTACCTAGCGGGCACTTGGACTATGCAGGTAACCTAGCGGGCACTTGGACTGTTTAAGTTACCTAGAGGGCACTTGGACTATAGGTTAACTAGCGGGCACTTGGACTATATAGGTTACCTAGCGGCCCTTAGATTATGTTGGTTACCTAACGCGACTTGGACTATCTAAGTTAACGAACGTGCACTTGGACTATGTAAGTAACCTAGCGGACACTTGGACAGTATAGGTTACCTAGCGGGCACTTGGACTATCTAGGTTACCAAACCGGAACTTGGAATATCTAGGTTACCTAGCGGGCACTTGGATTATGTAGGATCCCTATTGGACATTTGTACTACTTAGGTTAACTAGAGGGCACTTTGACTAGCTAGGTTAACTAGCGGGCACTTGGACTATCTAGGTCAACTAGCGGGCCATTGTACTGTGTAGGTTAACTAGCGGGCACTTGGCCTATCTAGGTTACCTAACGGGAACTTGGACTATGTAGGTTTACTAGCGGACCCTTGGACGATCTAGGATAACTAGCGGGCACTTGGACAATGCAGGTTCCCTTGCGGGCACTATGAATATGTAGCTTCCCTAGAGGGCCCTTGGACCATATAGGTTCCCTATGGGCACTTGGACTATCTAGGTGCCCTAATGGGCACTTGGAATACGTAGGTTCCCTTTCGGACACTTGGACTATGTAGGTTCCTCAGCGGGCACTTGGACTATGTAGGTTAACTAGCGGGCACTTGGACTATCTAGGTTACCTAGCGGGCACTTGGACTATGTAGGTTCCCTATCGGGCAGTTGGACTATGTAGGTTAACTAGCGGGCCCTTAGAATATCTAGGTTACCTAGCGGGCACTTGGACTATGTACATCCCCTAGCGGGCACTTGGACTATCTAGGTTAAATAGAGGGCCCTTGGACTCTTTAGGTTAACTAGCGGGCACTTGGACTATCTAGATTAACTAGCGGGCACTTGGACGATGCAGGTTCCCTAGCGGGCACTTGGACTATGGAGGTTACCTAGCGGGCACTTGGATTGTCTAGGTTACCTAACGGGCACTTGGACTATGTAGGTTAATTAGCGGGCACTTGGACTATCTAGGTTAACGAACCGGCACGTGGACTATGTAGGTAACCTAATGGGCACTTGGACTATCTAGGTTAGGTAACGGGCACTTGGACTATCTAGGTTACCTAGCGGGAACTTGGAATATGTAGGTTACCTAGCGGGCACTTGGACTATAGTTTAACTAGCGGGCACTTGGACTAGATAGGTTACCTAGCGGGCCCTTGGTCTATGTATGTTACCTAGCGCAACTTGGACTATCTAAGTTAACGAACGTGCACATGGACTATGTAGGTAACCTAGCGGGCACTTGGACAGTATAGGTTACCTAGCGGGCACTTGGACTATCTAGGTTAACGAATGGGCACTTGGACTATGTAGGTTACCTACCGGGCACTTGGACTATCTAGGTTAGTAAACCGGAACTTGGAATATCTAGGTTACCTAGCGGGCACTTGGACTATGTAGGTTACCTTGCGGGCACTTGGCCTATCTAGGTTACCTAACGGGAACTTGGACTATGTAGGTTTACTAGCGGATACTTGGACAATCTTGGTTAACTAGCGGGCACTTGGACAATGCAGGTTCCCTAGCGGGCACTATGAATATGTAGCTTCCCTAGAGGGCACTTGGACCATATAGGTTCCCTATGGGCACTTGGACTATCTGGGTTCCCTAACGGGCACTTGGAATATGAAGATTCCCTACCGGGCACTTGGACTATGTAGGTTCCTCATTGGGCACTTGGACTATGTAGGTTCCCTATCGGGCACTTGGACTATGTAGGTTAACTAGCGGGCCCTTCGACTATCTAGGTTACCTAGCGGGCACTTGGACTATCTAGGTTAACTAGCGGGCACTTGTACAATGCAGGTTCCCTAGCGGGCACTTTGACTATGTAGCTTCCCTAGAGGGCACTTGGACTATATAGGTTCCCTATGGTTACTTGGACTATCTAGGTGCCCTAACGGGCACTTGAAATACGTAGGTTCCCTTTCGGACACTTCGTCTATGTAGGTTCCTCAGCGGGCACTTGGACTATGTAGGTTAACTAGCGGGCACTTGGACTATCTAGGTTGTCCAGCGGGCACTTGGACTATGTACGTCCCCTAGCGGGCACTTGGACTATCGAGGTTAACTAGAGGGCCCTTGGACTATGTAGGTTATCTAGAGGGCACTTGGACTATCTAGGTTAACTAACGGACCTTGGACTATGTAGGTTAACTAGTGGGCACTTGGACGATCTATGTTAACTAGCGGGCACTTGGACTATCTAGGTTAACTAGCGGGAACTTAGACTCTCTATGTTAACTGGCGGGCACTTGGACGATGCAGGTTCCCTAGAGGGCACTTGGACTATGTAGGTTCCCTAACGGGCACTTGGACTATGTAGGTCCCTTAGCGGGCACTTGGACTATGTTGGTTCCCTATCGGGCAGTTGGACTCTGTGGGTACCCTAACGGGCATTTGGACTATGTAGGTTCCCTAGCGGTCACTTGGACTATGTCGGTCCCTTAGCGGGCACTTGGACTATGTTGGTTCCCTATCGGGCAGTTGGACTATGTGGGTACCCTAGCGGGCATTTGGACTATCTAGGTTACCTAGCAGGCACTTTGACTATCTAGGTTAACTAACGGGCACTTGGACTATGTAGGTTACCTAGCGGGCACTTGGACTATGTAGGTCCGTATCGGGCACTTAGACTATGTAGGTTACCTAGCAGGCACTTGGACTGTCTAGGTTACCTAGCGGGCACTTGAACTATCTAGGTTAACGAACGGACACTTGGACTATGTAGGTTAGCTAACAGGAACTTGGACTATCTAGGTTAACGAACGGGCACTTGGACTATGGAGGTTACCTAGCGGGCACTTGGACTATCTAGGTTACCTAACGGGCACTTGGACTATGCAGGTAACCTAGCGGGCACTTGGACTGTTTAAGTTAACCAGCGGGCACTTGGACTGTGTAGGTTAACTAGCGGGCACTTGGACTATCTAGGTTACCTAACGGGCACCTGGACTATCTAGATTACCTAGTGGGCACTTGGATTCTAAAGGTTACCTAGCCGGCCCTTGGACTATGTAGGTTACCTAGCGGGCAATTGGACTATCTAGGTTAACGAACGGGCACGTGGACTATGTAGGTAACCTAATGGGCACTTGGACAATCTAGGTTAGGTAACGGGCACTTGGACTATCTAGGTTACCTAGCGGAAACATGGAATATGTAGGTTACCTAGAGGGCATTTGGACTATAGGCTAACTAGCGGGCACTTGGACTATATAGGTTACCTAGCGGCCCTTGGACTATGTTGGTTACCTACCGCGACTTGGACTATCTAAGTTAACGAAAGTGCACTAGGACTATGTAAGTAACCTAGCGGGCACTTGGACAGTATAGGTTAACTAGCAGGCACTTGGACTATCTAGGTTAACGAATGGGCACTTGTACTACGTAGGTTACCTAGCGGGCACTTGGACTATCTAGGTTAGCAAACCAGAACTTGGAATATCTAGGTTACCTAGCGGGCACTTGGACTATGTAGGATCCCTATCGGACATTTGTACTACTTAGGTTAACTAGCGGGCACTTTGACTATGTAGGTTACCTAGCGGGCACTTGGACTATCTAGGTTAGCAAACCGGAACTTGGAATATCTAGGTTACCTAGCGGGCACTTGGACTATGTAGGATCCCTATCGGACATTTGTACTACTTAGGTTAACTAGCGGGCACTTTGACTATCTAGGTTAACTAGCGGGCACTTGGACTATCTAGGTCAACTAGCGGGCCATTGTACTATGTAGGTTAACTAGCGGGCACTTGGCCTATCTAGGTTACCTAACGGGAACTTGGACTATGTAGGTTTACTAGCGGACCCTTGGACGATCTAGGTTAACTAGCGGGCACTTGGACAATGCAGGTTCCCTAGCGGGCACTATGAATATGTAGCTTCCCTAGAGGGAACTTGGACTATGTAGGTTCCCTATGGGTATTTGGACGATCTGGGGTCCCTAACGGGCACTTGGTATATGAAGATTCCCTATCGGGCACTTGGACTATGTAGGTTCCTCATTGGGCACTTGGACTATGTAGGTTCCCTATCGGGCACTTGGACTTTGTAGGTTAACTAGCGGGCCCTTAGACTATCTAGGTTACCTAGCGGGCACTTGGACTATCTAGGTTAACTAGAGGGCACTTGTACAATGCAGGTTCCATAGCGGGCACTTTGACTATGTAGCTTCCCTAGAGGGCACTTGGACGATATAGGTTCCCTATGGGCACTTGGACTATCTAGGTGCCCTAATGGGCACTTGGAATACGTAGGTTCCCTTTCGGACACTTGGACTATGTAGGTTCCTCAGCCGGTACTTGGACTATGTAGGTTCCCTAGCGGGCACTTGGACTATGTTCGTCCCTTAGCGTGCACTTGGACTATATAGGTTCCCTAACGGGCAGTTGGACTATGTAGGTTATCTAGCGGGCCCTTAGACTCTCTAGGTTACATAGCGGGCACTTGGACTATGTATGTCCCCTAGCGGGCACTTGGACTATCTAGTTTAACTAGAGGGCCCTTTGACTATGTAGGTTAACTAAGGGGCACTTGGAATATCTAGGTTAACTAGCGGACCTTGGACTATGTAGGTTAACTAGCGGGCACTTGGACGATCTAGGTTAAGTAGCGGGCACTTGGACTATCTAGGTTAACTAGCGGGCACTTGGACTATCTAGATTAACTAGCGGGCACTTCAACGATGCAGTTTCCCTAGCGGGCACTTGGACTATATAGGTAAATTAGTGGGCACTTGGACTATGGAGGTTACCTAGAAGGCAATTGGACTATGGAGTTTACCTAGCGGGCACTTGGACTATCTAGGTTAGCTAACGGGTACTTGGACTATCTAGGTTACCTAGCGGGCACTTGGACTATGTAGGTTACCTAGCGGGCACTTGAAATGTCTAAGGTACCTGCCGGCTCTTGGACTATGTAGGTTACCTAGCGGGCAATTGTACTATCTAGGTTAACGAACGGGCACGTGGACTATGTAGGTAACCTCACGGGCACTTGGACTATCTAGGTTAAGTAACGGGCACTTTGACTATCTAGGTTACCTAGCGGGAACTTGGAATATGTAGGTTACCTAGAGGACACTTGGACTATAGGTTACCTAGTGGCCCTTGGACTATGTAGGTTACCTAGCGCGACTTGGACTATCTAAGTTAACGAACGTGCACTTGGACTATGTAGGTAACCTAGCAGGCACTTGGACAGTATAGGTTACCTAGCGGGCACATGGACTATCTAGGTTAACGAATGGGCACTTGGACTATGTAGGTTACCTAGCGGGCACTTGGACTATCTAGGTTAGCAAACCGGAACTTGGAATATCTAGGTTACCTAGCGGGCACTTGGACTATGTAGGATCCCTATCGGACATTTGTACTACTTAGGTTAACTAGCGGGCACTTTGACTATCTAGGTTAACTAGCGGGCACTTGAACTATCTAGGTCAACTAGCGGGCCATTGTACTATGTAGGTTAACTAGCGGGCACTTGGCCTATCTAGGTTAACTAACGGGAACTTGGACTATGTAGGTTTACTAGCGGACACTTGGACGATCTAGGTTACCTAGTGGGCACTTGGACAATGCAGGTTCCCTAGCGGGCAGTATGAATATGTAGCTTCCCTAGAGGGCACTTGGACTATGTAGGTTCCCTATGGGCACTTGGACTATCTGGGTTCCCTAACGGGCACTTGGAATATGAAGATTCCCTATCGGGCACTTGGACTATGTAGGTTCCTCATTGGGCACTTGGACTATGTAGGTTCCCTATCGGGCACTTGGACTTTGTAGGTTAACTAGCAGGCCCTTGGACAATCTAGGTTACCTAGCGGGCACTTGGACTATCTAGGTTAACTAGAGGGCACTTGTACAATGCAGGTACCATAGCGGGCACTTTGACTATGTAAGTTCCCTAGAGGGCACTTGGACTATATAGGTTCCCTATGGGCACTTGGACTATCTAGGTGCCCTAATGGGCACTTGGAATACGTAGGTTCCCTTTCGGACACTTGGACTATGTAGGTTCCTCAGCGGGCACTTGGACTATGTAGGTTCCCTAGCGGGCACTTGGACTATGTTCGTCCCTTAGCGATCGCTTGGACTATGTAGGTTCCCTATCGGGCATTTGGACTATGTAGGTTAACTAGCGGGCCCTTAGACTATCTAGGTTACCTAGCGGGCACTTGGACTATGTACTTCCCCTAGTGGGCACTTGGACTATCTAGGTTAACTAGAGGACCCTTGGACTATGTAGGTTAACTAGCGGGCACTTGGAATATCTAGGTTAACTAGCGGACCTTGGACTATGTAGGTTAACTAGCGGGCACTTGGGCGATCTAGGTTAACTAGCGGGAACTTGGACGATCTAGGTTAACTAGCGGCCACTTGGACTATCTAGCTTAACTAGCGGGCACTTGGACTATCTAGATTAACTAGCGGGCACTTGGATGATGCAGGTTCCCTAGCGGGCACTTGGACTATATAGGTTAATTAGCGGGCACTTGGACTATGGAGGTTAACTATCGGGCACTTGGACTGTCTAGGTTACCTAAAAGCACTTGGACTATGTAGGTTAATTAGCGGGCACTTGGACTATGTAGGTAACCTAACGGGCACTTGGACTATCTAGGTTAGGTAACGGGCACTTGGACTACCTTGGTTACCTAGCGGGAACTTGGAATATGTAGGTTACCTAGCGGGCACTTGGACTATATTTTAAATAGCGGGCACTTGGACTATATAGGTTACCTAGCGGGCCTTTGGAATATGTAGGTTACCTAGCGCGACTTGGACTATCTAAGTTAACGAACGTGCACTTGGACTATGTACGTAACCTAGCGGGCTCTTGGACAGTATAGGTTACCTAGCGGGCACTTGGACTATCTAGGTTAACGAATGGGCACTTGAACTATGTAGGTTACCTAGCGGGCACTTGGACTATCTAGGTTAGCAAACCGGAACTTGGAATATCTAGGTTACCTAGCGGGCACTTGGACTATGTACGTTACCTTGCGGGCACTTGGCCTATCTAGGTTACCTAACGGGAACTTGGACTATGTAGGTTTACTAGCGGACACTTGGACGATCTTGGTTAACTAGCGGGCACTTGGACGATGCAGGTTCCCTAGCGGGCACTATGAATATGTAGCTTCCCTAGAGGGCACTTGGACCATATAGGTTCCCTATGGGCACTTGGACTATCTGGGTTCCCTAACGGGCACTTGGAATATGAAGATTCCCTATCGGGCACTTGGACTATGTAGGTTCCTCATTGGGCACTCGGACTATGTAGGTTCCCTATCGGGCACTTGGACTATGTAGGTTAACTAGCGGGCCCTTCGACTATCTAGGTTACCTAGTGGGCACTTGGACTATCTAGGTTAACTAGCGGGCACTTGTACAATGCAGGTTCCCTAGCGGGCACTTTGACTATGTAGCTTCCCTAGAGGGCACTTGGACGATATAGGTTCCCTATGGTTACTTGGACTATCTAGGTGCCCTAACGGGCACTTGGAATACGTAGGTTCCCTTTCGGACACTTGGACTATGTAGGTTCCTCAGCGGGCACTTGGACTATGTAGGTAATCTAGCGGGCACTTGGACTATCTAGGTTGCCCAGCGGGCACTTGGACTATGTACGTCCCCTAGCGGGCACTTGGACTATCGAGCTTAACTAGAGGGCCCTTGGACTATGTAGGTTAACTAGAGGGCACTTGGACTATCTAGGTTAACTAACGGACCTTGGAATATGTAGGTTAACTAGCGGGCACTTGGATGATCTATGTTAACTAGCGAGCACTTGGACTATCTAGGTTAACTAGCGGGCACATGGACGATGCAGGTTCCCTAGAGGGCACTTGGACTATGTAAGTTCCCTAACGGGCACTTGGACTATGTAGGTCCCTTAGCGGGCACTTGGACTATGTTGGTTCCCTATCGGGCAGTTGGACTATGTGGGTATCCTAGCGGGCATTTGGACTATCTAGGTTACCTAGAAGGCACTTTGACTATCTAGGTTAACTAACGGGCACTTGGACTATGTAGGTTCCCTAGCGGGCACTGGACTATGTAGGTTACCTAGCAGGCACTTGGACTGTCTAGGTTACCTAGCGGGCACTTGAACTATCTAGGTTAACGAACAGGCACTTGGACTATGTAGGTTAGCTAACAGGAACTTGGACTATCTAGGTTAACGAACGGGCACTTGTACTATGGAGGTTACCTAGCGGGCACTTGGACTATCTAGGTTAGCTAACGGGTACTTGGACTATCTAGGTTCCCTAGCGGGCACTTGGACTATTTAGGTTCCCTAGCAGGGCTTTGACTATGTAAGTTCTCTAACGGGCACTTGGACTATGTACGTTACTAGCGGTCATTTGGACTATGTAGGTTACCTAGCGGATACTTGGACGATGTAGGTTCCCCATCAGGGACTTGGACAATGTAGGTTAACTAGCGGGCACTTGGACTATCTAGGTTAACTAGCGGGCACTTGGACTATGTAGGTTACCTAGCGGGCACTTGGACTATGTAGGTTACCTAGCAGGCACTTGGACTGTCTAGGTTACCTAGCGGGCACTTGAACTATCTAGGTTAACGAACGGGCACTTGGACTATGTAGGTTAGCTAACAGGAACTTGGACTATCTAGGTTAACGAACGGGCACTTGGATTATGTAGGTTACCTAGCGGGCACTTGGACTATCTAGGTTAGCTAACGGGTACTTGGACTATCTAGGTTCCCTAGCGGGCACTTGGACTATGTAGGTTCCCTAGCAGGGCTTTGACTATGTAAGGTCTCTAACGGGCACTTGGATTATGTGGGTTCCCTAGCGGGCATTTGGACTATCTAGGTTACCTAACGGGCACTTGGACTATGTACGTTACTAGCGGGCATTTGGACTATGTAGGTTACCTAGCGGATACTTGGACTATGTAGGTTCCCCATCAGGGACTTGGACAATGTAGGTTAACTAGCGGGCCCTTGCACTATGTAGGTTAACTAGCGGGCTCTTGTACTATCTAGGTTAACGAACGGGCACGTGGACTAGGTAGGTAACCAAGCGGGCACTTGGACAGTCTAGGTTACCTAGAGGGCACTTGGAAAATCTAGGTTAATGAATCGGCTCTGGACTATGTAGGTTACCTCGCGGGCACTTAGACTATGTGGGTACCCTAGCGGGCATTTGGACTATCTAGGTTACCTAACGGGCATTTGGACTATGTAGGTTCCCTAGCGGGCACTTGGATTATGTAGGTTCCCTTCTTGCACTTGGACTATGTAGGTTTCTAGCGGGCATTTGGACTATCTAGGTTACCTAACGGGCATTTGGACTACGTACGTTACTAGTGGGCATTTGGACTATGTATGTTAACTAGCGGATACTTGGACTATGTAGGTTCCCCATCAGGGACTTGGACAATGTAGGTTAACTAGCGGACACTTGGACTATCTAGGTTAACTAGAGGGCCCTTGGACTATGTAGGTTAACTAGCGGGCCCTTTGACGATCTAGGTTAGCAAACGGGCACTTGGACTATGTAGGTTACCTAGCAGGCACTTGGACTGTGTAGGTTACCTAGCGGGCACTTGAACTATCTAGGTTAACGAACGGGCACTTGGACTATGTAGGTTAGCTAACAGGAACTTGGACTATCTAGGTTAACGAACGGGCACTTGGACTATGGAGGTTACCTAGCGGACACTTGGACTATCTAGGTTAGCTAACGGGTACTTGGACTATCTAGGTTACCTAGCGGGCACTTGGACTATGTAGGTTCCCTAGCAGGGCTTTGACTATGTAAGTTCTCTAACGGGCACTTGGACTATGTGGGTTCCCTAGCGGGCATTTGGACTATCTAGGTTACCTAACGGGCACTTGGACTATGTACGTTACTAGAGGGCATTTGGACGTTACCTAGCGGATACTTGGACTATGTAGGTTCCCCATCAGGGACTTGGACAATGTAGGTTAACTAGCGGACACTTGGACGATCTAGGTTAACTAGCGGGCACTTGGACAATGCAGGTTCCCTAGCGGGCACTATGAATATGTAGCTTCCCTAGAGGGAACTTGGACTATATAGGTTCCCTATGGGCACTTGGACAATCTGGGTTCCCTAACGGGCACTTGGAATATGAAGATTCCCTATCGGGCACTTGGACTATGTAGGTTCCTCATTGGGCACTTGGACTACGTAGGTTAACTAGCGGGCCCTTGGACTATCTAGGTTACCTAGCGGGCACTTGGACTATCTAGGTTAACTAGAGGGCACTTGTACAATGCAGGTTCCCTAGCGGGCACTTTGACTATGTAGGTTCCCTAGAGGGCACTTGGACTATATAGGTTCCCTATGGGCACTTGGACTATCTAGGTGCCCTAATGGGCACTTGGAATACGTAGGTTCCCTTTCGGACACTTGGACTATGTAGGTTCCTCAGCGGGCACTTGGACTATGTAGGTTAACTAGCGGGCACTTGGACTATCTAGGTTACCTAGCGGGCACTTGGACTATGTAGGTTCCCTAGCGGGCACTTGGACTATGTTCGTCCCTTAGCGGACACTTGGACTATGTAGGTTCCCTATCGGGCAGTTTGACTATGTAGGTTAACTAGCGGGCCCTTAGACTATCTAGGTTACCTAGCGTGCACTTGGACTATGTACGTCCCCTAGCGGGCACTTGGACTATCTAGGTTAAATAGAGGGCCCTTGGACTATGAAGGTTAACTAGCGGGCACTTGGAATATCTAGGTTAACTAGCGGACCTTGGACTATGTAGGTTAACTAGCGGGCACTTGGACGATCTAGGTTAACTAGCGGCCACTTGGACTATCTAGTTTAACTAGCGGGCACTTGGACTATCTAGATTAACTAGCGGGCACTTGGACGATGCAGGTTCCCTAGCGGGCACTTGGACTATATAGGTTGATTAGCGGGCACTTGGACTATGGAGGTTACCTAGCGGGCACTTGGACTGTCTAGGTTACCTAATGGGCACTTGGACTATGTAGGTTAATTAGCGGGCACTTGGACTATGTAGGTTACCTAGCGGGCACTTTGACTATCTAGGTTAACCAACCGGCACGTGGACTATGTAGGTAACCTAACGGGCACTTGGACTATGTAGGTTAGGTAACGGGCACTTGGACTATCTAGGTTACCTAGCGAGAACTTGGAATATGTAGGTTACCTAGCGGGCACTTGGACTATAGTTTAACTAGCGGGCACTTGGACTATATAGGTTACCTAGCGGGCCCTTGGACTATATAGGTTACCTAGCGCGACTTGGACTATCTAAGTTAACGAACGTGCACTTGGACTATGTAGGTAACCTAGCGGGCACTTGGACAGTATAGGTTACCTAGCGGGCACTTGGACTATCTAGGTTAACGAATGGGCACTTGGACCATGTAGGTTACCTAGCGGGCACTTGGACTATCAAGGTTAGTAAACTGGAACTTGGAATATCTAGGTTACCTAGCGGGCACTTGGACTATGTAGGTTACCTTGCGGGCACTTGGCCTATCTAGGTTACCTAACGGGAACTTGGACTATGTAGGTTTACTAGTGGTCACTTGGACAATCTTGGTTAACGAGCGGGCACTTGGACAATGCAGGTTCCCTAGCGGGCACTATGAATATGTAGCTTCCCTAGAGGGCACTTGGACCATATAGGTTCCCTATGGGCACTTGGACTATCTGGTTTCCCTAACGGGCACTTGGAATATGAAGTTTCCCTATCGGGCACATGGACTATGTAGGTTCCTCATTGGGCACTTGGACTATGTAGGTTACCTATCGGGCACTTGGACTATGTAGGTTAACTAGCGGGCCCTTTGACGATCTAGGTTAGCAAACGGGCACTTGGACTATGTAGGTTACCTAGCAGGCACTTGGACTGTCTAGGTTACCTAGCGGGCACTTGAACTATCTAGGTTAACGAACGGGCACTTGGACTATGTAGGTTAGCTAACAGGAACTTGGACTATCTAGGTTAACGAACGGGCACTTGGACTATGGAGGTTACCTAGCGGGCACTTGGACTATGGAGGTTACCTAGCGGGCACTTGGACTATCTAGTTTAGCTAACGGGTACTTGGACTATCTAGGTTACCTAGCGGGCACTTGGACTATGTAGGTTCCCTAGCAGGGCTTTGACTATGTAAGTTCTCTAACGGGCACTTGGACTATGTGGGTTCCCTAGCGGGCATTTGGACTATCTAGGTTACCTAACGGGCACTTGGACTATGTACGTTACTAGCGGGCATTTGGACTATGTAGGTTACCTAGCGGATACTTGGACTATGTAGGTTCCCCATCGGGGACTTGGACAATGTAGGTTAACTAGCGGGCACTTGGACTATCTAGGTTAACTAGCGGGCCCTTGGACTATGTAGGTTAACTAGCCTGCTCTTGTACTATCTAGGTTAACGAACGGGCACGTGGACTATGTAGGTAACCAAGCAGGCAATTGGACAGTCTAGGTTACCAGAGGGCACTTGGAAAATCTAGGTTAATGAATGGGCACTTGGACAATGTAGGTTACCTCGCGGGCACTTAGACTATGTGGGTACCCTAGCGGGCATTTGGACTATCTAGGTTACCTAACGGGCATTTGGACTATGTAGGTTCCCTAGCGGGAACTTGTATTACGTAGGTTCCCTTCTTGCACTTGGACTATGTAGGTTTCTAGCGGGCATTTGGACTATGTAGGTTACCTAGCGGGCACTTGGGCTATGTAGGTTCCCTAGCGGGCATTTGGACTATCTAGGTTACCTAACGGGCATTTGGACTACGTACGTTACTAGTGGGCATTTGGACTATGTAGGTTACCTAGCGGATACTTGGACTATGTACGTTCCCCATCAGGGACTTGGACAATGTAGGTTAACTAGCGGACACTTGGACTATCTAGGTTAACTAGAGGGCCCTTGGACTATGTAGGTTAACTAGCGGGCCCTTTGACGATCTAGGTTAGCAAACGGGCACTTGGACTATGTAGGTTACCTAGCAGGCACTTGGACTGTCTAGGTTACCTAGCGGGCACTTTGACTATGTAGCTTCCCTAGAGGGCACTTGGACGATATAGGTTCCCTATGGTTACTTGGACTATCTAGGTGCCCTAACGGGCACTTGGAATACGTAGGTTCCCTTTCGGACACTTGGACTATGTAGGTTCCTCAGCGGGCACTTGGACTATGTAGGTAATCTAGCGGGCACTTGGACTATCTAGGTTGCCCAGCGGGCACTTGGACTATGTACGTCCCCTAGCGGGCACTTGGACTATCGAGGTTAACTAGAGGGCCCTTGGACTATGTAGGTTAACTAGAGGGCACTTGGACTATCTAGGTTAACTAACGGACCTTGGACTATGTAGGTTAACTAGCGGGCACTTGGATGATCTATGTTAACTAGCGAGCACTTGGACTATCTAGGTTAACTAGCGGGCACATGGACGATGCAGGTTCCCTAGAGGGCACTTGGACTATGTAAGTTCCCTAACGGGCACTTGGACTATGTAGGTCCCTTAGCGGGCACTTGGACTATGTTGGTTCCCTATCGGGCAGTTGGACTATGTGGGTATCCTAGCGGGCATTTGGACTATCTAGGTTACCTAGAAGGCACTTTGACTATCTAGGTTAACTAACGGGCACTTGGACTATGTAGGTTCCCTAGCGGGCACTGGACTATGTAGGTTACCTAGCAGGCACTTGGACTGTCTAGGTTACCTAGCGGGCACTTGAACTATCTAGGTTAACGAACAGGCACTTGGACTATGTAGGTTAGCTAACAGGAACTTGGACTATCTAGGTTAACGAACGGGCACTTGTACTATGGAGGTTACCTAGCGGGCACTTGGACTATCTAGGTTAGCTAACGGGTACTTGGACTATCTAGGTTCCCTAGCGGGCACTTGGACTATGTTCGTCCCTTAGCGGACACTTGGACTATGTAGGTTCCCTATCGGGCAGTTTGACTATGTAGGTTAACTAGCGGACCCTTAGACTATCTAGGTTACCTAGCGTGCACTTGGACTATGTACGTCCCCTAGCGGGCACTTGGACTATCTAGGTTAAATAGAGGGCCCTTGGACTATGAAGGTTAACTAGTGGGCACTTGGAATATCTAGGTTAACTAGCGGACCTTGGACTATGTAGGTTAAGTAGCGGGCACTTGGACGATCTAGGTTAACTAGCGGCCACTTGGACTATCTAGCTTAACTAGCGGGCACTTGGACTATCTAGATTAACTAGCGGGCACTTGGACGATGCAGGTTCCCTAGCGGGCACTTGGACTATATAGGTTGATTAGCGGGCACTTGGACTATGGAGGTTACCTAGCGGGCACTTGGACTGTCTAGGTTACCTAATGGGCACTTGGACTATGTAGGTTAATTAGCGGGCACTTGGACTATGTAGGTTACCTAGCGGGCACTTTGACTATCTAGGTTAACCAACCGGCACGTGGACTATGTAGGTAACCTAACGGGCACTTGGACTATGTAGGTTAGGTAACGGGCACTTGGACTATCTAGGTTACCTAGCGAGAACTTGGAATATGTAGGTTACCTAGCGGGCACTTGGACTATAGTTTAACTAGCGGGCACTTGGACTATATAGGTTACCTAGCGGGCCCTTGGACTATATAGGTTACCTAGCGCGACTTGGACTATCTAAGTTAACGAACGTGCACTTGGACTATGTAGGTAACCTAGCGGGCACTTGGACAGTATAGGTTACCTAGCGGGCACTTGGACTATCTAGGTTAACGAATGGGCACTTGGACTATGTAGGTTACCTAGCGGGCACTTGGACTATCAAGGTTAGTAAACTGGAACTTGGAATATCTAGGTTACCTAGCGGGCACTTGGACTATGTAGGTTACCTTGCGGGCACTTGGCCTATCTAGGTTACCTAACGGGAACTTGGACTATGTAGGTTTACTAGTGGTCACTTGGACAATCTTGGTTAACGAGCGGGCACTTGGACAATGCAGGTTCCCTAGCGGGCACTATGAATATGTAGCTTCCCTAGAGGGCACTTGGACCATATAGGTTCCCTATGGGCACTTGGACTATCTGGTTTCCCTAACGGGCACTTGGAATATGAAGTTTCCCTATCAGGCACGTGGACTATGTAGGTTCCTCATTGGGCACTTGGACTATGTAGGTTACCTATCGGGCACTTGGACTATGTAGGTTAACTAGCGGGCCCTTTGACGATCTAGGTTAGCAAACGGGCACTTGGACTATGTAGGTTACCTAGCAGGCACTTGGACTGTCTAGGTTACCTAGCGGGCACTTGAACTATCTAGGTTAACGAACGGGCACTTGGACTATGTAGGTTAGCTAACAGGAACTTGGACTATCTAGGTTAACGAACGGGCACTTGGACTATGGAGGTTACCTAGCGGGCACTTGGACTATGGAGGTTACCTAGCGGGCACTTGGACTATCTAGTTTAGCTAACGGGTACTTGGACTATCTAGGTTACCTAGCGGGCACTTGGACTATGTAGGTTCCCTAGCAGGGCTTTGACTATGTAAGTTCTCTAACGGGCACTTGGACTATGTGGGTTCCCTAGCGGGCATTTGGACTATCTAGGTTACCTAACGGGCACTTGGACTATGTACGTTACTAGCGGGCATTTGGACTATGTAGGTTACCTAGCGGATACTTGGACTATGTAGGTTCCCCATCGGGGACTTGGACAATGTAGGTTAACTAGCGGGCACTTGGACTATCTAGGTTAACTAGCGGGCCCTTGGACTATGTAGGTTAACTAGCCTGCTCTTGTACTATCTAGGTTAACGAACGGGCACGTGGACTATGTAGGTAACCAAGCAGGCAATTGGACAGTCTAGGTTACCAGAGGGCACTTGGAAAATCTAGGTTAATGAATGGGCACTTGGACAATGTAGGTTACCTCGCGGGCACTTAGACTATGTGGGTACCCTAGCGGGCATTTGGACTATCTAGGTTACCTAACGGGCATTTGGACTATGTAGGTTCCCTAGCGGGAACTTGTATTACGTAGGTTCCCTTCTTGCACTTGGACTATGTAGGTTTCTAGCGGGCATTTGGACTATGTAGGTTACCTAGCGGGCACTTGGGCTATGTAGGTTCCCTAGCGGGCATTTGGACTATCTAGGTTACCTAACGGGCATTTGGACTACGTACGTTACTAGTGGGCATTTGGACTATGTAGGTTACCTAGCGGATACTTGGACTATGTACGTTCCCCATCAGGGACTTGGACAATGTAGGTTAACTAGCGGACACTTGGACTATCTAGGTTAACTAGAGGGCCCTTGGACTATGTAGGTTAACTAGCGGGCCCTTTGACGATCTAGGTTAGCAAACGGGCACTTGGACTATGTAGGTTACCTAGCAGGCACTTGGACTGTCTAGGTTACCTAGCGGGCACTTTGACTATGTAGCTTCCCTAGAGGGCACTTGGACGATATAGGTTCCCTATGGTTACTTGGACTATCTAGGTGCCCTAACGGGCACTTGGAATACGTAGGTTCCCTTTCGGACACTTGGACTATGTAGGTTCCTCAGCGGGCACTTGGACTATGTAGGTAATCTAGCGGGCACTTGGACTATCTAGGTTGCCCAGCGGGCACTTGGACTATGTACGTCCCCTAGCGGGCACTTGGACTATCGAGGTTAACTAGAGGGCCCTTGGACTATGTAGGTTAACTAGAGGGCACTTGGACTATCTAGGTTAACTAACGGACCTTGGACTATGTAGGTTAACTAGCGGGCACTTGGATGATCTATGTTAACTAGCGAGCACTTGGACTATCTAGGTTAACTAGCGGGCACATGGACGATGCAGGTTCCCTAGAGGGCACTTGGACTATGTAAGTTCCCTAACGGGCACTTGGACTATGTAGGTCCCTTAGCGGGCACTTGGACTATGTTGGTTCCCTATCGGGCAGTTGGACTATGTGGGTATCCTAGCGGGCATTTGGACTATCTAGGTTACCTAGAAGGCACTTTGACTATCTAGGTTAACTAACGGGCACTTGGACTATGTAGGTTCCCTAGCGGGCACTGGACTATGTAGGTTACCTAGCAGGCACTTGGACTGTCTAGGTTACCTAGCGGGCACTTGAACTATCTAGGTTAACGAACAGGCACTTGGACTATGTAGGTTAGCTAACAGGAACTTGGACTATCTAGGTTAACGAACGGGCACTTGTACTATGGAGGTTACCTAGCGGGCACTTGGACTATCTAGGTTAGCTAACGGGTACTTGGACTATCTAGGTTACCTAGCGGGCACTTGGACTATGTAGGTTCCCTAGCAGGGCTTTGACTCTGTAAGTTCTCTAACGGGCACTTGGACTATGTACGTTACTAGCGGTCATTTGGACTATGTAGGTTACCTAGCGGATATTTGGACTATGTAGGTTCCCCATCAGGGACTTGGACAATGTAGGTTAACTAGCGGGCACTTGGACTATCTAGGTTAACTAGCGGGCACTTGGACTATGTAGGTTACCTAGCGGGCACTTGGACTATGTAGGTTACCTAGCAGGCACTTGGACTGTCTAGGTTACCTAGCGGGCACTTGAACTATCTAGGTTAACGAACGGGCACTTGGAATATGTAGGTTAGCTAACAGGAACTTGGACTATCTAGGTTAACGAACGGGCACTTGGATTATGTAGGTTACCTAGCGGGCACTTGGACTATCTAGGTTAGCTAACGGGTACTTGGACTATCTAGGTTCCCTAGCGGGCACTTGGACTATGTAGGTTCCCTAGCAGGGCTTTGACTATGTAAGGTCTCTAACGGGCACTTGGATTATGTGGGTTCCCTAGCGGGCATTTGGACTATCTAGGTTACCTAACGGGCACTTGGACTATGTACGTTACTAGCGGGCATTTGGACTATGTAGGTTACCTAGCGGATACTTGGACTATGTAGGTTCCCCATCAGGGACTTGGACAATGTAGGTTAACTAGCGGGCACTTGGACTATCTAGGTTAACTAGCGGGCCCTTGCACTATGTAGGTTAACTAGCGGGCTCTTGTACTATCTAGGTTAACGAACGGGCACGTGGACTAGGTAGGTAACCAAGCGGGCACTTGGACAGTCTAGGTTACCTAGAGGGCACTTGGAAAATCTAGGTTAATGAATCGGCTCTGGACTATGTAGGTTACCTCGCGGGCACTTAGACTATGTGGGTACCCTAGCGGGCATTTGGACTATCTAGGTTACCTAACGGGCATTTGGACTATGTAGGTTCCCTAGCGGGCACTTGGATTATGTAGGTTCCCTTCTTGCACTTGGACTATGTAGGTTTCTAGCGGGCATTTGGACTATCTAGGTTACCTAACGGGCATTTGGACTACGTACGTTACTAGTGGGCATTTGGACTATGTATGTTAACTAGCGGATACTTGGACTATGTAGGTTCCCCATCAGGGACTTGGACAATGTAGGTTAACTAGCGGACACTTGGACTATCTAGGTTAACTAGAGGGCCCTTGGACTATGTAGGTTAACTAGCGGGCCCTTTGACGATCTAGGTTAGCAAACGGGCACTTGGACTATGTAGGTTACCTAGCAGGCACTTGGACTGTGTAGGTTACCTAGCGGGCACTTGAACTATCTAGGTTAACGAACGGGCACTTGGACTATGTAGGTTAGCTAACAGGAACTTGGACTATCTAGGTTAACGAACGGGCACTTGGACTATGGAGGTTACCTAGCGGACACTTGGACTATCTAGGTTAGCTAACGGGTACTTGGACTATCTAGGTTACCTAGCGGGCACTTGGACTATGTAGGTTCCCTAGCAGGGCTTTGACTATGTAAGTTCTCTAACGGGCACTTGGACTATGTGGGTTCCCTAGCGGGCATTTGGACTATCTAGGTTACCTAACGGGCACTTGGACTATGTACGTTACTAGAGGGTATTTGGACGTTACCTAGCGGATACTTGGACTATGTAGGTTCCCCATCAGGGACTTGGACAATGTAGGTTAACTAGCGGACACTTGGACGATCTAGGTTAACTAGCGGGCACTTGGACAATGCAGGTTCCCTAGCGGGCACTATGAATATGTAGCATCCCTAGAGGGAACTTGGACTATATAGGTTCCCTATGGGCACTTGGACAATCTGGGTTCCCTAACGGGCACTTGGAATATGAAGATTCCCTATCGGGCACTTGGACTATGTAGGTTCCTCATTGGGCACTTGGACTACGAAGGTTAACTAGCGGGCCCTTGGACTATCTAGGTTACCTAGCGGGCACTTGGACTATCTAGGTTAACTAGAGGGCACTTGTACAATGCAGGTTCCCTAGCGGGCACTTTGACTATGTAGGTTCCCTAGAGGGCACTTGGACTATATAGGTTCCCTATGGGCACTTGGATTATCTAGGTGCCCTAATGGGCACTTGGAATACGTAGGTTCCCTTTCGGACACTTGGACTATGTAGGTTCCTCAGCGGGCACTTGGACTATGTAGGTTAACTAGCGGGCACTTGGACTATCTAGGTTACCTAGCGGGCACTTGGACTATGTAGGTTCCCTAGCGGGCACTTGGACTATGTTCGTCCCTTAGCGGACACTTGGACTATGTAGGTTCCCTATCGGGCAGTTTGACTATGTAGGTTAACTAGCGGGCCCTTAGACTATCTAGGTTACCTAGCGTGCACTTGGACTATGTACGTCCCCTAGCGGGCACTTGGACTATCTAGGTTAAATAGAGGGCCCTTGGACTATGAAGGTTAACTAGCGGGCACTTGGAATATCTAGGTTAACTAGCGGACCTTGGACTATGTAGGTTAACTAGCGGGCACTTGGACGATCTAGGTTAACTAGCGGCCACTTGGACTATCTAGCTTAACTAGCGGGCACTTGGACTATCTAGATTAACTAGCGGGCACTTGGACGATGCAGGTTCCCTAGCGGGCACTTGGACTATATAGGTTGATTAGCGGGCACTTGGACTATGGAGGTTACCTATCGGGCACTTGGACTGTCTAGGTTACCTAATGGGCACTTGGACTATGTAGGTTAATTAGCGGGCACTTGGACTATGTAGGTTACCTAGCGGGCACTTTGACTATCTAGGTTAACCAACCGGCACGTGGACTATGTAGGTAACCTAACGGGCACTTGGACTATGTAGGTTAGGTAACGGGCACTTGGACTATCTAGGTTACCTAGCGAGAACTTGGAATATGTAGGTTACCTAGCGGGCACTTGGACTATAGTTTAACTAGCGGGCACTTGGACTATCTAGGTTACCTAACGGGCACCTGGACTATCTAGATTACCTAGCGGGCACATGGATTCTAAAGGTTACCTAGCCGGCCCTTGGACTATGGAGGTTACCTAGCGGGCAATTTGACGATCTAGGTTAACGAACGGGCACGTGGACTATATAGTTAACCTAACGGGCACTTGGACTATCTAGGTTACCTAGCGGGCACTTGGACTATGTAGGTACCCTAGCAGGGCTTTGACTATGTAAGTTCTCTAACGGGCACTTGGACTATGTGGGTTCCCTAGCGGGCATTTGGACTATCTAGGTTACCTAACGGGCCCTTGGACTATGTTGGTTACCTACCGCGACTTGGACTATCTAAGTTAACGAATGGGCACTTGAACTACGTAGGTTACCTTGCGGGCACTTGGACTATCTAGGTTAGCAAACCGGAACTTGGAATATCTAGGTTACCTAGCGGGCACTTGGACTATGTAGGATCCCTATCGGACATTTGTACTACTTAGGTTAACTAGCGGGCCCTTTGACTATGTAGGTTAACTAGCGGGCACTTGGACTATCTAGGTCAACTAGCGGGCCATTGTACTATGTAGGTTAACTAGCGGGCACTTGGCCTATCTAGGTTACCTAACGGGAACTTGGACTAAGTAGGTTTACTAGCGGACACTTGGACGATCTAGGTTAACTAGCGGGCACTTGGACAATGCAGGTTCCCTAGCGGGCACTATGAATATGTAGCTTCCACAGAGGGAACTTGGACTATATAGGTTCCCTATGGGCACTTGGACAATCTGGATTCCCTAACGGGCACTTGGAATATGAAGATTCCCTATCGGGCACTTGGACTATGTAGGTTCCTCATTGGGCACTTGGACTATGTAGGTTAACTAGCGGGCCCTTGGACTATCTAGGTTACCTAGCGGGCACTTGGACTATCTAGGTTAACTAGAGGGCACTTGTACAATGCAGGTTCCCTAGCGGGCACTTTGACTATGTAGGTTCCCTAGAGGGCACTTGGACTATCTAGGTGCCCTAATGGGCAGTTGGAATACGTAGGTTCCCTTTTGGACACTTGGACTATGTAGGTTCCTCAGCGGGCACTTGGACTATGTAGGTTAACTAGCGGGCACTTGGACTATCTAGGTTACCTAGCGGGCACTTGGACTATGTAGGTTCCCTAGCGGGCACTTGGACTATCTAGGTTACCTAGCAGGCACTTGGACTATGTAGGTTCCCTAGCGGGCCCTTGGACTGTGTTCGTAACCTTAGCGGGCACTTGGACTATGTAGGTTCCCTATCAGGCAGTTGGACTATGTAGGTTAACTAGCGGGCCCTTAGACTATCTAGGTTACCTAGCGGGCACTTGGACTATGTACGTCCCCTAGCGGGCACTTGGACTATCTAGGTTAAATAGAGGGCCCTTGGACTATGTAGGTTAACTAGCGGGCACTTGGAATATCTAGGTTAACTAGCGGACCTTGGACTATGTAGGTTAACTAGCGGGCACTTGGACGATCTAGGTTAACTAGCGGCCACTTGTACTATCTAGCTTAACTAGCGGGCACTTGGACTATCTAGATTAACTAGCGGGCACTTGGACGATGCAGGTTCCCTAGCGGGCACTTGGACTATATAGGTTTATTAGCGGGCACTTGGACTATGGAGGTTACCTAGCGGGCACTTGGACTGTCTAGGTTACCTAACGGGCACTTGGACTATGTAGGTTACCTAGCGGGCACTTGGACTATCTAGGTTAGCTAACGGGTACTTGGACTATCTAGGTTCCCTAGCGGGCACTTGGACTATGTAGGTTCCCTAGCAGGGCTTTGACTATGTAAGGTCTCTAACGGGCACTTGGATTATGTGGGTTCCCTAGCGGGCATTTGGACTATCTAGGTTACCTAACGGGCACTTGGACTATGTACGTTACTAGCGGGCATTTGGACTATGTAGGTTACCTAGCGGATACTTGGACTATGTAGGTTCCCCATCAGGGACTTGGACAATGTAGGTTAACTAGCGGGCACTTGGACTATCTAGGTTAACTAGCGGGCCCTTGCACTATGTAGGTTAACTAGCGGGCTCTTGTACTATCTAGGTTAACGAACGGGCACGTGGACTAGGTAGGTAACCAAGCGGGCACTTGGACAGTCTAGGTTACCTAGAGGGCACTTGGAAAATCTAGGTTAATGAATCGGCTCTGGACTATGTAGGTTACCTCGCGGGCACTTAGACTATGTGGGTACCCTAGCGGGCATTTGGACTATCTAGGTTACCTAACGGGCATTTGGACTATGTAGGTTCCCTAGCGGGCACTTGGATTATGTAGGTTCCCTTCTTGCACTTGGACTATGTAGGTTTCTAGCGGGCATTTGGACTATCTAGGTTACCTAACGGGCATTTGGACTACGTACGTTACTAGTGGGCATTTGGACTATGTATGTTAACTAGCGGATACTTGGACTATGTAGGTTCCCCATCAGGGACTTGGACAATGTAGGTTAACTAGCGGACACTTGGACTATCTAGGTTAACTAGAGGGCCCTTGGACTATGTAGGTTAACTAGCGGGCCCTTTGACGATCTAGGTTAGCAAACGGGCACTTGGACTATGTAGGTTACCTAGCAGGCACTTGGACTGTGTAGGTTACCTAGCGGGCACTTGAACTATCTAGGTTAACGAACGGGCACTTGGACTATGTAGGTTAGCTAACAGGAACTTGGACTATCTAGGTTAACGAACGGGCACTTGGACTATGGAGGTTACCTAGCGGACACTTGGACTATCTAGGTTAGCTAACGGGTACTTGGACTATCTAGGTTACCTAGCGGGCACTTGGACTATGTAGGTTCCCTAGCAGGGCTTTGACTATGTAAGTTATCTAACGGGCACTTGGACTATGTGGGTTCCCTAGCGGGCATTTGGACTATCTAGGTTACCTAACGGGCACTTGGACTATGTACGTTACTAGAGGGTATTTGGACGTTACCTAGCGGATACTTGGACTATGTAGGTTCCCCATCAGGGACTTGGACAATGTAGGTTAACTAGCGGACACTTGGACGATCTAGGTTAACTAGCGGGCACTTGGACAATGCAGGTTCCCTAGCGGGCACTATGAATATGTAGCATCCCTAGAGGGAACTTGGACTATATAGGTTCCCTATGGGCACTTGGACAATCTGGGTTCCCTAACGGGCACTTGGAATATGAAGATTCCCTATCGGGCACTTGGACTATGTAGGTTCCTCATTGGTCACTTGGACTACGTAGGTTAACTAGCGGGCCCTTGGACTATCTAGGTTACCTAGCGGGCACTTGGACTATCTAGGTTAACTAGAGGGCACTTGTACAATGCAGGTTCCCTAGCGGGCACTTTGACTATGTAGGTTCCCTAGAGGGCACTTGGACTATATAGGTTCCCTATGGGCACTTGGATTATCTAGGTGCCCTAATGGGCACTTGGAATACGTAGGTTCCCTTTCGGACACTTGGACTATGTAGGTTCCTCAGCGGGCACTTGGACTATGTAGGTTAACTAGCGGGCACTTGGACTATCTAGGTTACCTAGCGGGCACTTGGACTATGTAGGTTCCCTAGCGGGCACTTGGACTATGTTCGTCCCTTAGCGGACACTTGGACTATGTAGGTTCCCTATCGGGCAGTTTGACTATGTAGGTTAACTAGCGGGCCCTTAGACTATCTAGGTTACCTAGCGTGCACTTGGACTATGTACGTCCCCTAGCGGGCACTTGGACTATCTAGGTTAAATAGAGGGCCCTTGGACTATGAAGGTTAACTAGCGGGCACTTGGAATATCTAGGTTAACTAGCGGACCTTGGACTATGTAGGTTAACTAGCGGGCACTTGGACGATCTAGGTTAACTAGCGGCCACTTGGACTATCTAGCTTAACTAGCGGGCACTTGGACTATCTAGATTAACTAGCGGGCACTTGGACGATGCAGGTTCCCTAGCGGGCACTTGGACTATATAGGTTGATTAGCGGGCACTTGGACTATGGAGGTTACCTAGCGGGCACTTGGACTGTCTAGGTTACCTAATGGGCACTTGGACTATGTAGGTTAATTAGCGGGCACTTGGACTATGTAGGTTACCTAGCGGGCACTTTGACTATCTAGGTTAACCAACCGGCACGTGGACTATGTAGGTAACCTAACGGGCACTTGGACTATGTAGGTTAGGTAACGGGCACTTGGACTATCTAGGTTACCTAGCGAGAACTTGGAATATGTAGGTTACCTAGCGGGCACTTGGACTATAGTTTAACTAGCGGGCACTTGGACTATCTAGGTTACCTAACGGGCACCTGGACTATCTAGATTACCTAGCGGGCACATGGATTCTAAAGGTTACCTAGCCGGCCCTTGGACTATGGAGGTTACCTAGCGGGCAATTTGACGATCTAGGTTAACGAACGGGCACGTGGACTATATAGTTAACCTAACGGGCACTTGGACTATCTAGGTTACCTAGCGGGCACTTGGACTATGTAGGTACCCTAGCAGGGCTTTGACTATGTAAGTTCTCTAACGGGCACTTGGACTATGTGGGTTCCCTAGCGGGCATTTGGACTATCTAGGTTACCTAACGGGCCCTTGGACTATGTTGGTTACCTACCGCGACTTGGACTATCTAAGTTAACGAATGGGCACTTGAACTACGTAGGTTACCTTGCGGGCACTTGGACTATCTAGGTTAGCAAACCGGAACTTGGAATATCTAGGTTACCTAGCGGGCACTTGGACTATGTAGGATCCCTATCGGACATTTGTACTACTTAGGTTAACTAGCGGGCCCTTTGACTATGTAGGTTAACTAGCGGGCACTTGGACTATCTAGGTCAACTAGCGGGCCATTGTACTATGTAGGTTAACTAGCGGGCACTTGGCCTATCTAGGTTACCTAACGGGAACTTGGACTAAGTAGGTTTACTAGCGGACACTTGGACGATCTAGGTTAACTAGCGGGCACTTGGACAATGCAGGTTCCCTAGCGGGCACTATGAATATGTAGCTTCCACAGAGGGAACTTGGACTATATAGGTTCCCTATGGGCACTTGGACAATCTGGATTCCCTAACGGGCACTTGGAATATGAAGATTCCCTATCGGGCACTTGGACTATGTAGGTTCCTCATTGGGCACTTGGACTATGTAGGTTAACTAGCGGGCCCTTGGACTATCTAGGTTACCTAGCGGGCACTTGGACTATCTAGGTTAACTAGAGGGCACTTGTACAATGCAGGTTCCCTAGCGGGCACTTTGACTATGTAGGTTCCCTAGAGGGCACTTGGACTATCTAGGTGCCCTAATGGGCAGTTGGAATACGTAGGTTCCCTTTTGGACACTTGGACTATGTAGGTTCCTCAGCGGGCACTTGGACTATGTAGGTTAACTAGCGGGCACTTGGACTATCTAGGTTACCTAGCGGGCACTTGGACTATGTAGGTTCCCTAGCGGGCACTTGGACTATCTAGGTTACCTAGCAGGCACTTGGACTATGTAGGTTCCCTAGCGGGCCCTTGGACTGTGTTCGTAACCTTAGCGGGCACTTGGACTATGTAGGTTCCCTATCAGGCAGTTGGACTATGTAGGTTAACTAGCGGGCCCTTAGACTATCTAGGTTACCTAGCGGGCACTTGGACTATGTACGTCCCCTAGCGGGCACTTGGACTATCTAGGTTAAATAGAGGGCCCTTGGACTATGTAGGTTAACTAGCGGGCACTTGGAATATCTAGGTTAACTAGCGGACCTTGGACTATGTAGGTTAACTAGCGGGCACTTGGACGATCTAGGTTAACTAGCGGCCACTTGTACTATCTAGCTTAACTAGCGGGCACTTGGACTATCTAGATTAACTAGCGGGCACTTGGACGATGCAGGTTCCCTAGCGGGCACTTGGACTATATAGGTTTATTAGCGGGCACTTGGACTATGGAGGTTACCTAGCGGGCACTTGGACTGTCTAGGTTACCTAACGGGCACTTGGACTATGTAGGTTAATTAGCGGGCACTTGGACTATGTAGGTTACCTAGCGGGCACTTGGACTATCTAGGTTAACGAACCGGCACATGGACTATGTAGGTAACCTAACGGGCACTTGGACTATCTAGGTTAGGTAACGGGCACTTGGCCTATCTAGGTTACCTAACGGGAACTTGGACTATGTAGGTTTACTAGCGGACACTTGGACAATCTTGGTTAACTAGCGTGCACTTGGACAATGCAGGTTCCCTAGCGGGCACTATGAATATGTAGCTTCCCTAGAGGGCACTTGGACCATATAGGTTCCCTATGGGCACTTGGACTATCTAGGTACCCTAACGGGTACTTGGAATATGAAGATTCCCTATCGGGCACTTGGAATATGTAGGTTCCTCATTGGGCACTTGGACTATGTAGGTTCCGTATCGGGCACTTGGACTATGTAGGTTAACTAGCGGGCCCTTCGACTATCTAGGTTACCTAGCGGGCACTTGGACTATCTAGGTTAACTAGCGGGCACTTGGACTATGTAGGTTCCCTATCGGGCAGTTGGACTATGTAGGTTAACTAGAGGGCACTTGTACAATGCAGGTTCCCTAGCGGGCACTTTGACTATGTAGGTTCCCTAGAGGGCACTTGGACTATCTAGGTGCCCTAATGGGCAGTTGGAATACGTAGGTTCCCTTTTGGACACTTGGACTATGTAGGTTCCTCAGCGGGCACTTGGACCATGTAGGTTAACTAGCGGGCACTTGGACTATCTAGCTTACCTAGCGGGCACTTGGACTATGTAGGTTCCCTAGCGGGCACTTGGACTATCTAGGTTACCTAGCAGGCACTTGGACTATGTAGGTTCCCTAGCGGGCCCTTGGACTATGTTCGTACCTTAGCGGGCACTTGGACTATGTAGGTTCCCTATCAGGCAGTTGGACTATGTAGGTTAACTAGCGGGCCCTTAGACTATCTAGGTTACCTAGCGGGCACTTGGACTATGTACGTCCCCTAGCGGGCACTTGGACTATCTAGGTTAAATAGAGGGCCCTTGGACTATGTAGGTTAACTAGCGGGCACTTGGAATATCTAGGTTAACTAGCGGACCTTGTACTATCTAGCTTAACTAGCGGGCACTTGGACTATCTAGATTAACTAGCGGGCACTTGGACGATGCAGGTTCCCTAGCGGGCACTTGGACTATATAGGTTTATTAGCGGGCACTTGGACTATGGAGGTTACCTAGCGGGCACTTGGACTGTCTAGGTTACCTAACGGGCACTTGGACTATGTAGGTTAATTAGCGGGCACTTGGACTATGTAGGTTACCTAGCGGGCACTTGGACTATCTAGGTTAACGAACCGGCACATGGACTATGTAGGTAACCTAACGGGCACTTGGACTATCTAGGTTAGGTAACGGGCACTTGGCCTATCTAGGTTACCTAACGGGAACTTGGACTATGTAGGTTTACTAGCGGACACTTGGACAATCTTGGTTAACTAGCGTGCACTTGGACAATGCAGGTTCCCTAGCGGGCACTATGAATATGTAGCTTCCCTAGAGGGCACTTGGACCATATAGGTTCCCTATGGGCACTTGGACTATCTAGGTACCCTAAAGGGCACTTGGAATATGAAGATTCCCTATCGGGCACTTGGAATATGTAGGTTCCTCATTGGGCACTTGGACTATGTAGGTTCCGTATCGGGCACTTGGACTATGTAGGTTAACTAGCGGGCCCTTCGACTATCTAGGTTACCTAGCGGGCACTTGGACTATCTAGGTTAACTAGCGGGCACTTGGACTATGTAGGTTCCCTATCGGGCAGTTGGACTATGTAGGTTAACTAGAGGGCACTTGTACAATGCAGGTTCCCTAGCGGGCACTTTGACTATGTAGGTTCCCTAGAGGGCACTTGGACTATCTAGGTGCCCTAATGGGCAGTTGGAATACGTAGGTTCCCTTTTGGACACTTGGACTATGTAGGTTCCTCAGCGGGCACTTGGACCATGTAGGTTAACTAGCGGGCACTTGGACTATCTAGCTTACCTAGCGGGCACTTGGACTATGTAGGTTCCCTAGCGGGCACTTGGACTATCTAGGTTACCTAGCAGGCACTTGGACTATGTAGGTTCCCTAGCGGGCCCTTGGACTATGTTCGTACCTTAGCGGGCACTTGGACTATGTAGGTTCCCTATCAGGCAGTTGGACTATGTAGGTTAACTAGCGGGCCCTTAGACTGTCTAGGTTACATAGCGGGCACTTGGACTATGTACGTCCCCTAGCGGGCACTTGGACTATCTAGGTTAAATAGAGGGCCCTTGGACTATGTAGGTTAACTAGCGGGCACTTGGAATATCTAGGTTAACTAGCGGACCTTGGACTATGTAGGTTAACTAGCGGGCACTTGGACGATCTAGGTTAACTAGCGGCCACTTGTATTATCTAGCTTAACTAGCGGGCACTTGGACTATCTAGATTAACTAGCGGGCACTTGGACGATGCAGGTTCCCTAGCGGGCACTTGGACTATATAGGTTTATTAGCGGGCACTTGGACTATGGAGGTTACCTAGCGGGCACTTGGACTGTCTAGGTTACCTAACGGGCACTTGGACTATGTAGGTTAATTAGCGGGCACTTGGACTATGTAGGTTACCTAGCGGGCACTTGGACTATCTAGGTTAACGAACCGGCACGTGGACTATGTAGGTAACCTAACAGGCACTTGGACTATCTAGGTTAGGTAACGGGCTCTTGGCCTATCTAGGTTACCTAACGGGAACTTGGACTATGTAGGTTTACTAGCGGACACTTGGACAATCTTGGTTAACTAGCGGGCACTTGGACAATGCAGGTTCCCTAGCGGGCACTATGAATATGTACCTTCCCTAGAGGGCACTTGGACCATATAGGTTCCCTATGGGCACTTGGACTATCTGGGTTCCCTAACGGGCACTTGGAATATGAAGTTTCCCTATCGGGCACGTGGACTATGTAGGTTCCTCATTGGGCACTTGGACTATGTAGGTTACCTAGCAGGCACTTGGACTGTCTAGGTTACCTAGCGGGCACTTGAACTATCTAGGTTAACGAACGGGCACTTGGACTATGTAGGTTAGCTAACAGGAACTTGGACTATATAGGTTAAAGAACAGGCACTTGGAATATGGAGGTTACCTAGCGGGCACTTGGACTATGGAGGTTACCTAGCGGGCACTTGGACTATCTAGGTTAGCTAACGGGTACTTGGACTATCTAGGTTCCCTAGCGGGCACTTGGACTATGTAGGTTCCCTAGCAGGGCTTTGACTATGTAAGTTCTCTAACGGGCACTTGGACTATGTGTGTTCCCTAGCGGGCATTTGGACTATCTAGGTTACCTAACGGGCACTTGGACTATGCAGGTAACCTAGCGGGCACTTGGATTGTTTAAGTTACCTAGAGGGCACTTGGACTATAGGTTAACTAGCAGGCACTTGGACTATATAGGTTACCTAGCGGCCCTTAGACTATGTTGGTTACCTACCGCGACTTGGACTATCTAAGTTAACGAACATGCACTTGGACTATGTAAGTAACCTAGCGGGCACTTGGACAGTATAGGTTACATAGCGGGCACTTGGACTATCTAGGTTAGCAAACCGGAACTTGGAATATCTAGGTTACCTAGCGGGCACTTGGATTATGTAGGATCCCTATTGGACATTTGTACTACTTAGGTTAACTAGCGGGCACTTTGACTATCTAGGTTAACTAGAGGGCACTTGGCCTATCTAGGTTACCTAACGGGAACTTGGACTATGTAGGTTTACTAGCGGACCCTTGGACGATCTAGGTTAACTAGCGGTCACTTGGACAATGCAGGTTCCCTAGCGGGCACTATGAATATGTAGCTTCCCTAGAGGGCACTTGGATCATATAGGTTCCCTATGGGCACTTGGACTATCTGGGTTCCCTAACGGGCACTTGGAATATGAAGTTTCCCTATCGGGCACGTGGATTATGTAGGTTCCTCATTGGGCACTTGGACTATGTAGGTTACCTAGCAGGCACTTGGACTGTCTAGGTTACCTAGCGGGCACTTGAACTATCTAGGTTAACGAACGGGCACTTGGACTATGTAGGTTAGCTAACAGGAACTTGGACTATATAGGTTAAAGAACGGGCACTTGGACTATGGAGGTTACCTAGCGGGCACTTGGACTATGGAGGTTACCTAGCGGGCACTTGGACTATCTAGGTTAGCTAACGGGTACGTGGACTATCTAGGTTCCCTAGCGGGCACTTGGACTATGTAGGTTCCCTAGCAGGGCTTTGACTATGTAAGTTCTCTAACGGGCACTTGGACTATGTGTGTTCCCTAGCGGGCATTTGGACTATCTAGGTTAACTAACGGGCACTTGGACTATGTACGTTACTAGCGGGCATTTGGACTATGTAGGTTACCTAGCGGATACTTGGACTATGTAGGTTCCCCATCAGGGACTTGGACAATGTAGGTTAACTAGCGGGCACTTGGACTATCTAGGTTAACTAGAGGGCCCTTGGACTATGTAGGTTAACTAGTGGGCCCTTTGACGATCTAGGTTAGCAAACGGGCACTTGGACAATGTAGGTTACCTAGCAGGCACTTGGACTGTCTAGGTTACCTAGCGGGCACTTGAACTATCTAGGTTAACGAAATGGCACTTGGACTATGTAGGTTAGCTAACAGGAACGTGGACTATCTAGGTTAATGAACGGGCACTTGGACTATGGAGGTTACCTAGCGGGCACTTGGACTATGGAGGTTACCTAGCGGGCACTTGGACTATCTAGGTTACCTAACGGGCACTTGGACTATGCAGGTAACCTAGCGGGCACTTGGACTGTTTAAGTTAACCAGGGGGCACTTGGACTATGTAGGTTAACTAGCGGGCACTTGGACTATCTAGGTTACCTAATGGGCACCTGGACTATCTAGATTACCTAGCGGGCACTTGGATTCTAAAGGTTACCTAGCCGGCCCTTGGACTATGGAGGTTACCTAGCGGGCAATTTGACGATCTAGGTTAACGAACGGGCACGTGGACTATATAGTTAACCTAACGGGCACTTGGACTATCTAGGTTACCTAGCGGGCACTTGGACTATGTAGGTTCCCTAGCAGGGCTTTGACTATGTAAGTTCTCTAACGGGCACTTGGACTATGTGGGTTCCCTAGCGGGCATTTGGACTATCTAGGTTACCTAACGGGCCCTTGGACTATGTTGGTTACCTACCGCGACTTGGACTATCTAAGTTAACGAATGGGCACTTGAACTACGTAGGTTACCTAGCGGGCACTTGGACTATCTAGGTTAGCAAACCGGAACTTGGAATATCTAGGTTACCTAGCGGGCACTTGGACTATGTAGGATCCCTATCGGACATTTGTACTACTTAGGTTAACTAGCGGGCCCTTTGACTATGTAGGTTAACTAGCGGGCACTTGGACTATCTAGGTCAACTAGCGGGCCATTGTACTATGTAGGTTAACTAGCGGGCACTTGGCCTATCTAGGTTACCTAACGGGAACTTGGACTAAGTAGGTTTACTAGCGGACACTTGGACGATCTAGGTTAACTAGCGGGCACTTGGACAATGCAGGTTCCCTAGCGGGCACTATGAATATGTAGCTTCCACAGAGGGAACTTGGACTATATAGGTTCCCTATGGGCACTTGGACAATCTGGATTCCCTAACGGGCACTTGGAATATGAAGATTCCCTATCGGGCACTTGGACTATGTAGGTTCCTCATTGGGCACTTGGACTATGTAGGTTAACTAGCGGGCCCTTGGACTATCTAGGTTACCTAGCGGGCACTTGGACTATCTAGGTTAACTAGAGGGCACTTGTACAATGCAGGTTCCCTAGCGGGCACTTTGACTATGTAGGTTCCCTAGAGGGCACTTGGACTATCTAGGTGCCCTAATGGGCAGTTGGAATACGTAGGTTCCCTTTTGGACACTTGGACTATGTAGGTTCCTCAGCGGGCACTTGGACTATGTAGGTTAACTAGCGGGCACTTGGACTATCTAGGTTACCTAGCGGGCACTTGGACTATGTAGGTTCCCTAGCGGGCACTTGGACTATCTAGGTTACCTAGCAGGCACTTGGACTATGTAGGTTCCCTAGCGGGCCCTTGGACTATGTTCGTACCTTAGCGGGCACTTGGACTATGTAGGTTCCCGATCAGGCAGTTGGACTATGTAGGTTAACTAGCGGGCCCTTAGACTATCTAGGTTACCTAGCGGGCACTTGGACTATGTACGTCCGCTAGCGCGCACTTGGACTATCTAGGTTAAATAGAGGGCCCTTGGACTATGTAGGTTAACTAGCGGGCACTTGGAATATCTAGGTTAACTAGCGGACCTTGGACTATGTAGGTTAACTAGCGGGCACTTGGACGATCTAGGTTAACTAGCGGCCACTTGTACTATCTAGCTTAACTAGCGGGCACTTGGACTATCTAGATTAACTAGCGGGCACTTGGACGATGCAGGTTCCCTAGCGGGCACTTGGACTATATAGGTTTATTAGCGGGCACTTGGACTATGGAGGTTACCTAGCGGGCACTTGGACTGTCTAGGTTACCTAACGGGCACTTGGACTATGTAGGTTAATTAGCGGGCACTTGGACTATGTAGGTTACCTAGCGGGCACTTGGACTATCTAGGTTAACGAACCGGCACATGGACTATGTAGGTAACCTAACGGGCACTTGGACTATCTAGGTTAGGTAACGGGCACTTGGCCTATCTAGGTTACCTAACGGGAACTTGGACTATGTAGGTTTACTAGCGGACACTTGGACAATCTTGGTTAACTAGCGTGCACTTGGACAATGCAGGTTCCCTAGCGGGCACTATGAATATGTAGCTTCCCTAGAGGGCACTTGGAACATATAGGTTCCCTATGGGCACTTGGACTATCTAGGTACCCTAACGGGCACTTGGAATATGAAGATTCCCTATCGGGCACTTGGACTATGTAGGTTCCTCATTGGGCACTTGGACTATGTAGGTTCCGTATCGGGCACTTGGACTATGTAGGTTAACTAGCGGGCCCTTCGACTATCTAGGTTACCTAGCGGGCACTTGGACTATCTAGGTTAACTAGCGGGCACTTGTACAATGCAGGTTCCCTAGCGGGCACTTTGACTATGTAGCTTCCCTAGAGGGCACTTGGACTATATAGGTTCCCTATGGTTATTTGGACTATCTAGGTGCCCTAACGGGCACTTGGAATACGTAGGTTCCCTTTCGGACACTTGGACTATGTAGGTTCCTCAGCGGGCACTTGGACTATGTAGGTTACTAGCGGGCACTTGGACTATCTAGGTTACCTAACGGGAACTTGGACTATGTAGGTTTAGTAGCGGACCCTTGGACAATCTTGGTTAACTAGCGGGCACTTGGACAATGCAGGTTCCCTAGCGGGCACTATGAATATGTAGCTTCCCTAGAGGGCACTTGGACCATATAGGTTCCCTATGGGCACTTTGACTATCTGGGTTCCCTAACGGGCACTTGGAATATGAAGTTTCCCTATCGGGCACGTGGACTATGTAGGTTCCTCATTGGGCACGTGGACTATGTAGGTTACCTAGCAGGCACTTGGACTGTCTAGGTTACCTAGCGGGCACTTGAACTATCTAGGTTAACGAACGGGCACTTGGACTATGTAGGTTAGCTAACAGGAACTTGGACTATATAGGTTAAAGAACAGGCACTTGGAATATGGAGGTTACCTAGCGGGCACTTGGACTATGGAGGTTACCTAGCGGGCACTTGGACTATCTAGGTTAGCTAACGGGTACGTGGACTATCTAGGTTCCCTAGCGGGCACTTGGACTATGTAGGTTCCCTAGCAGGGCTTTGACTATGTAAGTTCTCTAACGGGCACTTGGACTATGTGTGTTCCCTAGCGGGCATTTGGACTATCTAGGTTACCTAACGGGCACTTGGACTATGTACGTTACTAGCGGGCATTTGGACTATGTAGGTTACCTAGCGGATACTTGGACTATGTAGGTTCCCCATCAGGGACATGGACAATGTAGGTTAACTAGCGGGCACTTGGACTATCTAGGTTAACTAGAGGGCCCTTGGACTATGTAGGTTAACTAGTGGGCCCTTTGACGATCTAGGTTAGCAACCGGGCACTTGGACTATGTAGGTTACCTAGCGGGCAATTGGACGATCTAGGTTAACGAATGGGCACGTGGACTATGTAGTTAACCTAACGGTCACTTGGACTATCTAGGTTAGGTAACGGGCACTTGGACTATCTAGGTTACCTAGCGGGAACTTGGAATATGTAGGTTACCTAGAGGGCACTTGGACTATAGGTTAATTAGCGGGCACTTGGACTATATAGGTTACCTAGCGGCCCTTGGACTATGTTGGTTACCTACCGCGACTTGGACTATCTAAGTTAACGAATGGGCACTTGAACTACGTAGGTTACCTAGCGGGCACTTGGACTATCTAGGTTAGCAAACCGGAACTTGGAATATCTAGGTTACCTAGCGGGCACTTGGACTATGTAGGATCCCTATCGGACATTTGTACTACTTAGGTTAACTAGCGGGCCCTTTGACTATGTAGGTTAACTAGCGGGCACTTGGACTATCTAGGTCAACTAGCGGGCCATTGTACTATGTAGGTTAACTAGCGGGCACTTGGCCTATCTAGGTTACCTAACGGGAACTTGGACTAAATAGGTTTACTAGCGGACACTTGGACGATCTAGGTTAACTAGCGGGCACTTGGACAATGCAGGTTCCCTAGCGGGCACTATGAATATGTAGCTTCCCCAGAGGGAACTTGGACTATATAGGTTCCCTATGGCCACTTGGACAATCTGGGTTCCCTAACGGGCACTTGGAATATGAAGATTCCCTATCGGGCACTTGGACTATGTAGGTTCCTCATTGGGCACTTGGACTATGTAGGTTAACTAGCGGGCCCTTGGACTATCTAGGTTACCTAGCGGGCACTTGGACTATCTAGGTTAACTAGAGGGCACTTGTACAATGCAGGTTCCCTAGCGGGCACTTTGACTATGTAGGTTCCCTAGAGGGCACTTGGACTATCTAGGTGCCCTAATGGGCAGTTGGAATACGTAGGTTCCCTTTTGGACACTTGGACTATGTAGGTTCCTCAGCGGGCACTTGGACTATGTAGGTTAACTAGCGGGCACTTGGACTATCTAGCTTACCTAGCGGGCACTTGGACTATGTAGGTTCCCTAGCGGGCACTTGGACTATCTAGGTTACCTAGCAGGCACTTGGACTATGTAGGTTCCCTAGCGGGCCCTTGGACTATGTTCGTACCTTAGCGGGCACTTGGACTATGTAGGTTCCCTATCAGGCAGTTGGACTATGTAGGTTAACTAGCGGGCCCTTAGACTATCTAGGTTACCTAGCGGGCACTTGGACTATGTATGTCCCCTAGCGGGCTCTTGGACTATCTAGGTTAAATAGAGGGCCCTTGGACTATGTAGGTTAACTAGCGGGCACTTGGAATATCTAGGTTAACTAGCGGACCTTGGACTATGTAGGTTAACTAGCGGGCACTTGGACGATCTAGGTTAACTAGCGGCCACTTGTACTATCTAGCTTAACTAGCGGGCACTTGGACTATCTAGATTAACTAGCGGGCACTTGGACGATGCAGGTTCCCTAGCGGGAAATGGACTATATAGGTTTATTAGCGGGCACTTGGACTATGGAGGTTACCTAGCGGGCACTTGGACTGTCTAGGATACCTAACGGGCACTTGGACTATATAGGTTAATTAGCGGGCACTTGGACTATGTAGGTTACCTAGCGGGCACTTGGACTATCTAGGTTAACGAACCGGCTCGTGGACTATGTAGGTAACCTAACGGGCACTTGGACTATCTAGGTTAGGTAACGGGCACTTGGCCTATCTAGGTTACCTAACGGGAACTTGGACTATGTAGGTTTACTAGCGGACACTTGGACAATCTTGGTTAACTAGCGTGCACTTGGACAATGCAGGTTCCCTAGCGGGCACTATGAATATGTAGCTTCCCTAGAGGGCACTTGGACCATATAGGTTCCCTATGGGCACTTGGACTATCTGGGTACCCTAACGGGCACTTGGAATATGAAGATTCCCTATCGGGCACTTGGACTATGTAGGTTCCTCATTGGGCACTTGGACTATGTAGGTTCCGTATCGGGCACTTGGACTATGTAGGTTAACTAGCGGGCCCTTCGACTATCTAGGTTACCTAGCGGGCACTTGGACTATCTAGGTTAACTAGCGGGCACTTGTACAATGCAGGTTCCCTAGCGGGCACTTTGACTATGTAGCTTCCCTCGAGGGCACTTGGACTATATAGGTTCCCTATGGTTATTTGGACTATCTAGGTGCCCTAACGGGCACTTGGAATACGTAGGTTCCCTTTCGGACACTTGGACTATGTAGGTTCCTCAGCGGGTACTTGGACTATGTAGGTTAACTAGCGGGCACTTGGACTATCTAGGTTGCCTAGCGGGCACTTGGACTATGTACTTCCCCTAGCGGGCACTTGTACTATCAAGGTTAACTAGAGGGCCCTTGGACTATGTAGTTTAACTAGAGGGCACTTGGACTATCTAGGTTAACTAACGGACCTTGGACTATGTAGGTTAACTAGCGGGCACTTGGACGATCTAGGTTAACTAGCGGGCACTTGGACTATCTAGGTTAACTAGCGGGAACTTAGACTATCTATGTTAACTGGCGGGCACTTGGACGATGCAGGTTCCCTAGAGCGCACTTGGACTATGTAGGTTCCCTAACGGGCACTTGGACTATGTAGGTCCCTTAGCGGGCACTTGGAATATGTTGGTTCCCTATCGGGCAGTTGGACTATGTGGGTACCCTAGCGGGCATTTGGACTATCTAGGTTACCTAGCAGGCACTTTGACTATCTAGGTTAACTAACGGGCACTTGGACTATGTAGGTTACCTAGCAGGCACTTGGACTGTATAGGTTACCTAGCGGGCACTTGAACTATCTAGGTTAACGAACGGGCACTTGGACTATGTAGTTTAGCTAACAGGAACTTAGACTATCTAGGTTAACGAACGGGCACTTGGACTATGCAGGTTACCTAGAGGGCACTTGGACTATGAAGGTTACCTAGCGGGCACTTGGACTATCTAGGTTAGCTAACGGGTTCTTGGACTATCTAGGTTCCCTAGCGGGCACTTGGACTATGTAGGTTCCCTAGCAGGGCTTTGACTATGTAAGTTCTCTAACGGGCACTTGCACTATGTGTGTTCCCTAGCGGGCATTTGGACTATCTAGGTTACCTAACGGGCACTTGGACTATGTACGTTACTAGCGGGCATTTGGACTATGTAGGTTACCTAGCGGATACTTGGACTATGTAGGTTCCCCATCAGGTACTTGCACAATGAAGGTTAACTAGCGGGCACTGGGACTATGTAGGTTAACTAGCGGGCCCTTTGACCATCTAGGTTAGCAAACGGGCACTTGGACTATGTAGGTTACCTAGCAGGCACTTGGACTGTCTAGGTTACCTGGCGGGCACTTGAACTATCTAGGTTAACGACCGGGCACTTGGACTATGTAGGTTAGCTAACAGGAACTTGGACTATCTAGGTTAACGAACGGGCACTTGGACTATGGCGGTTACCTAGCGGGCACTTGGACTATGGAGGTTACCTAGCGGGCACTTGGACTATCTAGGTTAGCTAACGGGTACTTGGACTATCTAGGTTACCTAGCGGGCACTTGGACTATGTAGGTTACCTAGCGGGCACTTGGACTATCTAGGTTACCTAACGGGCACTTGGACTATGCAGGTAACCTAGCGGGCACTTGGACTGTTTAAGTTAATCAGCGGGCACTTGGACTATGTAGGTTAACTAGCGGGCACTTGGACTATCTAGGTTACCTAACGGGCATTTGGACTATGTAGGTTCCCTAGCGGGCACTTGGATTATGTAGGTTCCCTTCTTGCACTTGGACTATGTAGGGTTCTAGCGGGCATTTGGACTATGTAGTTTACCTAGCGGGCACTTGGGCTATGTAGGTTCCCTAGCGGGCATTTGTACTATCTAGGTTACCTAACGGGCATTTGGACTATGTACGTTACTAGTGGGCATTTGGACTATGTAGGTTACCTAGCGGATACTTGGACTATGTAGGTTCCCCATCAGGGACTTGGACAATGTAGGTTAACTAGCGGGCACTTGGACTATCTAGGTTAACTAGAGGGCCCTTGGACTATGTAGGTTAACTAGCGGGCCCTTTGACGATCTAGGTTAGCAAACGGGCACTTGGACTATGTAGGTTACCTAGCAGGCACTTGGACTGTCTAGGTTACCTAGCGGGCACTTGAACTATCTAGGTTAACGAACGGGCACTTGGACTATGTAGGTTAGCTAACAGGAACTTGGACTCTCTAGGTTAACGAACGGGCACTTGGACTATGGATGTTACCTAGCGGGCACTTGGACTATGGAGGTTACCTAGCGGGCAATTGGACTATCTAGGTTACCTAACGGGCACTTGGACTATGCAGGTAACCTAGCGGGCACTTGGACTGTTTAAGTTACCTAGAGGGCACTTGGACTATAGGTTAACTAGCGGGCACTTGGACTATATAGGTTACCTAGCGGCCCTTAGACTATGTTGGTTACCTACCGCGACTTGGACTATGTAAGTTAACGAACGTGCACTTGGACTATGTAAGTAACCTAGCGGGCACTTGGACAGTATAGGTTACATAGCGGGCACTTGGACTATCTAGGTTAGCAAACCGGAACTTGTAATATCTAGGTTACCTAGCGGGCACTTGGATTATGTAGGATCCCTATTGGACATTTGTACTACTTAGGTTAACTAGCGGGCACTTTGACTATCTAGGTTAAGTAGCGGGCACTTGGACTATCTAGGTCAACTAGCGGGCCATTGTACTATGTACGTTAACTAGCGGGCACTTGGCCTATCTAGGTTACCTAACGGGAACTTGGACTATGTAGGTTTACTAGCGGACACTTGGACGATCTAGGTTAACTAGCGGGCACTTGGACAATACAGGTTCCCTAGCGGGCACTATGAATATGTAGCTTCCCTAGAGGGAACTTGGACTATATAGGTTCCCTATGGGCACTTGGACAATCTGGGTTCCCTAACGGGCACTTAGAATATGAAGATTCCCTATCGGGCACTTGGACTATGTAGGTTCCTCATTGGGCACTTGGACTATGTTGGTTCCCTATCGGGCAGTTGGACTATGTGGGTACCCTAGCAGGCATTTGAACTATTTAGGTTATCTAGCAGGCACTTTGACTATCTAGGTTAACTAACGGGCACTTGTACTATGTAGGTTACCTAGCGGGCACTTGCACTATGTAGGTTCCCTAGCGGGCACTTGGACTATGTAGGATACCTAGCAGGCACTTGCACTGTCTAGGTTACCTAGCGGGCACTTGAACTATCTAGGTTAACGAACGGGCACTTGGACTATGTAGTTTAGCTAACAGGAACTTAGACTATCTAGGTTAACGAACGGGCACTTGGACTATGGAGGTTACCTAGCGGGCACTTGGACTATGGAGGTTACCTAGCGGGCACTTTGACTATCTAGGTTAGCTAACGGGTTCTTGGACTATCTAGGTTCCCTAGCGGGCACTTGGACTATGTAGGTTACCTAGCGGGCACTTGGACTATCTAGGTTACCTAATGGGCACTTGGACTATGCAGGTAACCTAGCAGGCACTTGGACTGTTTAAGTTAACCAGCGGGCACTTGGACTATGTAGGTTCCCTAGCGGGCACTTGGATTATGTAGGTTCCCTTCTTGCACTTGGACTATGTAGGTTTCTAGCGGGCATTTGGACTATGTAGGTTACTTAACGGGCATGTGGCTATGTAGGTTCCCTAGCGGGCATTTGTACTATCTAGGTTACCTAACGGGCATTTGGACTACGTACGTTACTAGTGGGCATTTGGACTATGTAGGTTACATAGCGGATACTTGGACTATGTAGGTTCCCCATCAGGGACTTGGACAATGTAGGTTAACTAGCGGGCGCTTGGACTATCTAGGTTAACTAGAGGGCCCTTGGACTATGTAGGTTAACTAGCGGGCCCTTTGACGATCTAGGTTAGCAAACGGGCACTTGGACTATGTAGGTTACCTAGCAGGCACTTGGACTGTCTAGGTTACCTAGCGGGCACTTGAACTATCTAGGTTAACGAACGGGCACTTGGACTATGTAGGTTAGCTAACAGGAACTTGGACTCTCTAGGTTAACGAACGGGCACTTGGACTATGGATGTTACCTAGCGGGCACTTGGACTATGGAGGTTACCTAGCGGGCACTTGGACTATCTAGGTTACCTAACGGACACTTGGACTATGCAGGTAACCTAGCGGGCACTTGGACTGTTTAAGTTACCTAGAGGGCACTTGGACTATAGGTTAACTAGCGGGCACTTGGACTATATAGGTTACCTAGCAGCCCTTAGACTATGTTGGTTACCTACCGCGACTTGGACTATGTAAGTTAACGAACATGCACTTGGACTATGTAAGTAACCTAGCGGGCACTTGGACAGTACAGGTTACATAGCGGGCACTTGGACTATCTAGGTTAGCAAACCGGAACATGGAATATCTAGGTTACCTAGCGGGCACTTGGATTATGTAGGATCCCTATTGGACATTTGTACTACTGAGGTTAACTAGCGGGCACTTTGACTATCTAGGTTAACTAGCGGGCACTTGGACTATCTAGGTCAACTAGCGGGCCATTGTACTATGTAGGTTAACTAGCGGGCACTTGGCCTATCTAGGTTACCTAACGGGAACTTGGACTATGTAGGTTTACTAGCGGACACTTGGACGATCTAGGTTAACTAGCGGGCACTTGGACAATGCAGGTTCCCTAGCGGGCACTATGAATATGTAGCTTCCCTAGAGGGAACTTGGACTATATAGGTTCCCTATGGGCACTTGGACAATCTGGGTTCCCTAACGGGCACTTGGAATATGAAGATTCCCTATCGGGCACTTGGACTATGTAGGTTCCTCATTGGGCACTTGGACTATGTAGGTTCCCTATCGGGCACTTGGACTATGTAGGTTAACTAGCGGGCCCTTGGACTACCTAGGTTACCTAGCGGGCACTTGGAAGATCTAGGTTAACTAGAGGGCACTTGTACAATGCAGGTTCCCTAGCGGGCACTTTGACTATGTAAGTTCCCTAGAGGGCACTTGGACTATATAGGTTCCCTATGGGCACTTGGACTGTCTAGGTGCCCTAATGGGCACTTGGAATACGTAGGTTCCCTTTCGGACACTTGGACTATGTAGGTTCCTCAGCGGGCACTTGGACTATGTAGGTTAACTAGCGGGCACTAGGACGATCTTGGTTACCTAGCGGGCACTTGGACTATGTAGGTTCCCTAGCGGGCACTTGGACTATGTTCGTCCCTTAGCGGGATCTTGGACTATGTAAGTTCCATATCGGGCAGTTTGACTATGTAGGTTAACTAGCGGGCCCTTAGACTTCTAGGTTACCTAGCGGGCACTTGGACTATGTACGTCCCCTAGTGGGCACTTGGACTATCTAGTTTAAATAGAGGGCCCTTGGACTATGTAGGTTAACTAGCGGGCACTTGGACTATCTAGATTAACTAGCGGGCACTTGGACGATGCAGGTTCCCTAGCGGGCACTTGGACTATATAGGTTAATTAGCGGGCACTTGGACTATGGAGGTTACCTAGCGGGCACTTGGACTGTCTAGGTTACCTAACGGGCACTTGGACTATGTAGGTTAATTAGCGGGCACTTGGACTATGTAGGTTACCTAGCGGGCACTTGGACTATCTAGGTTAACGAACCGGAACGTGGACTATGTAATTAACCTAATGGGCACTTGGACTATCTAGGTTAGGTAACGGGCACTTGGACTATCTAGGTTACCTAGCGGGAACTTGGAATATGTAGGTTACCTAGCGGGCACTTGGACTATAGTTTAACTAGCGGGCACTTGGACTATATAGGTTACCTAGCGGGCCCTTGGACTATGTATGTTACCTAGCGCAACTTGGACTATCTAAGTTAACGAACGTGCACTTGGACTATGTAGGTAACCTAGCGGGCACTTGGACAGTATAGGTTACCTAGCGGGCACTTGGACTATCTAGGTTAACGAATGGGCACTTGGACTATGTAGGTTACCTAGCGGGCACTTGGACTATCTAGGTTAGTAAACCGGAACTTGGAATATCTAGGTTACCTAGCGGGCACTTGGACTATGTAGGTTATCTTGCGGGCACTTGGCCTATCTAGGTTACCTAACGGGGACTTGGACTATGTAGGTTTACTAGCGGACACTTGGACAATCTTGGTTAACTAGCGGGCACTTGGAAAATGCAGGTTCCCTAGCGGGCACTATGAATATGTAGCTTCCCTAGAGGGCACTTGGACCATATAGGTTCCCTATGGGCACTTGGACTATCTGGGTTCCCTAACGGGCACTTGGAATATGAAGATTCCCTATCGGGCACTTGGACTATGTACGTTCCTCATTGGGCACTTGGACTATGTAGGTTCCCTATCGGGCACTTGGACTATGTAGGTTAACTAGCGGGCCCTTCGACTATCTAGGTTACCTAGCGGGCACTTGGACTATCTAGGTTAACTAGCGGGCACTTGTACAATGCAGGTTCCCTAGCGGGCACTTTGACTATGTAGCTTCCCTAGAGGGCACTTGGACTATATAGGTTCACTATGGTTACTTGGACTATCTAGGTGCCCTAACGGGCACTTGGAATACGTAGGTTCCCTTTCGGACACTTGGACTATGTAGGTTAACAAGCGGGCACTTGGACTATGTAGGTCAACTAGCGGGCACTTGGACTATCTAGGTTGTCCAGCGGGCACTTGGACTATGTACGTCCCCTAGCAGGCACTTGGACTATCGAGGTTAACTAGAGGGCCCTTGGACTATGTAGGTTATCTAGAGGGCACTTGGACTCTCTAGGTTAACTAACGGACCTTGGACTATGTAGGTTAACTAGCGGGCACTTGGATGATCTAGGTTAACTAGCGGGCACTTGGACTATCTAGGTTAACTAGCGGGAACTTAGACTCTCTATGTTAACTGGCGGGCACTTGGACGATGCAGGTTCCCTAGAGGGCACTTGGACTATGTAGGTTCCCTAACGGGCACTTGGACTATGTAGGTCCCTTAGCGGGCACTTGGACTATGTTGGTTCCCTTTCGGGCAGTTGGACTCTGTGGGTACCCTAACGGGCATTTAGACTATGTAGGTTCCCTAGCGGTCACTTGGACTATGTCGGTCCCTTAGCGGGCACTTGGACTATGTTGGTTCCCTATTGGGCAGTTGGACTATGTGGGTACCCTAGCAGGCATTTGGACTATCTAGGTTACCTAGCAGGCACTTTGACTATCTAGGTTAACTAACGGGCACTTGGACTATGTAGGTTACCTAGCGGGCACTTGGACTATGTAGGTCCCTAGCGGGCACTTAGACTATGTAGGTTACCTAGCAGGCACTTGGACTGTCTAGGTTACCTAGCGGGCACTTGAACTATCTAGGTTAACGAACGGACACTTGGATTATGTAGGTTAGCTAACAGGAACTTGGACTATCTAGGTTAACGAACGGGCACTTGGACTATGGAGGTTACCCAGCGGGCACTTGGACTATGGAGGTTACCTAGCGGGCACTTGGACTATCTAGGTTAGCTAACGGGTACTTGGACTATCTAGGTTCCCTAGCGGGCACTTGGACTATGTAGGTTCCCTAGCAGGGCTTTGATTATGTAAGTTCTCTAATGGGCACTTGGGCTATGTGGGTTCCCTAGCGGGCATTTGGACTATCTAGGTTACCTAACGGGCACTTGGACTATGTACGTTACTAGCGGGCATTTGGACTATGTAGGTTACCTAGCGGATACTTGGACTATGTAGGTTCCCCATCAGGGACTTGGACAATGAAGGTTAACTAGCGGGCACTTGGACTATATAGGTTAACTAGCGAGCCCTTGGACTATGTAGGTTAACTAGCGGGCCCTTTGACGATCTAGGTTAGCAAACGGGCACTTGAACTATGTAGGTTACCTAGCAGGCACTTGGACTGTCTAGGTTACCTAGCGGGCACTTGAACTATCTAGGTTAACGAACGGGCACTTGGACTATGTAGGTTAGCTAACAGGAACTTGGACTATCTAGGTTAACGAACGGGCACTTGGACTATGGAGGTTACCTAGCGGGCACTTGGACTATGGAGGTTACCTAGCGAGCACTTGGACTATCTGGGTTCCCTAAAGGCACTTGGAATATGAAGATTCCCTATCGGGCACTTGGACTATGTAGGTTCCTCATTGGGCACTTGGACTATGTAGGTTAACTAGCGGGCCCTTGGACTATCTAGGTTACCTAGCGGGCACTTGGACTATCTAGGTTAACTAGAGGGCACTTGCGCAATGCAGGTTCCCTAGCGGGCACTTTGACTATATAGGTTCCCTAGAGGGCACTTGGACGATATAGGTTCCCTATGGGCACTTGGACTATCTAGGTGCCCTAATGGGCACTTGGAATACGTAGGTTCCCTTTCGGACACTTGGACTATGTAGGTTCCTCAGCGGGCACTTGGACTATGTAGGTTAACTAGCGGGCACTTGGACTATCTAGGTTACCTAGCGGGCACTTGGACTATGCAGGTTCCCTAGCGGGCACTTGGACTATTTTCGTCCCTTAGCGGGCACTTGGACTATGTAGGTTCCCTATGGGGCAGTTGGACTATGTAGGTTAACTAGCGGGCCCTTAGACTATCTAGGTTACCTAGCGGGCACTTGGACTATGTACGTCTTCTAGCGGTCACTTGGACTATCTAGGTTAACTAGAGGGCACTTGGACAATATAGGTAGCCTAACGGGCACTTGGACTATCTAGGTTAGGTAACGGGCACTTGGACTATAGGTTACCTAGCGGGAACTTGGAATATGTAGGTTACCTAGAGGGCACTTCGACTATAGGTTACCTAGCGGCCCTTAGACTATGTTGGTTACCTACCGCGACTTGGACTATCTAAGTTAACGAACGTGAACTTGGACTATGTAAGTAACCTAGCGGGCACTTGGATAGTATAGGTTACCTAGCGGGCACTTGGACTATCTAGGTTAACGAATGGGCACTTGGACTATGTAGGTTACCTAGCGGGCACTTGGACTATCTAGGTTAGCAAAATGGAACTTGGAATATCTAGGTTACCTAGCGGGCACTTGGACTATGTAGGATCCCTATTGGACATTTGTACTACTTAGGTTAACTAGCGGGCACTTTGACTATCTAGGTTAGGTAACGGGCACTTGGCCTATCTAGGTTACCTAACGGGAACTTGGACTATGTAGGTTTACTAGCGGACACTTGGACGATCTAGGTTAACTAGCGGGCACTTGGACAATGCAGGTTCCCTAGCGGGCAGTATGAATATGTAGCTTCCCTAGAGGGCACTTGGACTATGTAGGTTCCCTATGGGCACTTGGACTATCTTGGTTCCCTAACGGGCACTTGGAATATGAAGATTCCCTATCGGGCACTTGGACTATGTAGGTTCCTCATTGGGCACTTGGACAATGTAGGTTCCCTATCGGGCACTTGGACTTTGTAGGTTAACTAGCGGGCCCTTGGACTATCTAGGTTACCTAGCGGGCACTTGGACTATCTAGGTTAACTAGAGGGCACTTGTACAATGCAGGTTCCCTAGCGGGCACTTTGACTATGTAGGTTCCCTAGAGGGCACTTGGACTATATAGGTTCCCTATGGGCACTTGGACTATCTAGGTGCCCTAATGGGCACTTGGAATACGTAGGTTCCCTTTCGGACACTTGGACTATGTAGGTTCCTCAGCGGGTACTTGGACTATGTAGGTTAACTAGCGGGCACTTGGACTATCTAGCTTACCTAGCGGGCACTTGGACTATGTAGGTTCCCTAGCGGGCACTTGGACTATGTTCGTCCCTTAGCGGGCACTTGGACTATGTAGGTTCCCTATCGGGCAATTGGACTATGTAGGTTATCTAGCAGGCCCTTAGACTATCTAGGTTACATAGCGGGCACTTGGACTATGTATGTCCCCTAGTGGGCACTTGGACTATCTAGGTTAACTAGAGGGCCCTTTGACTATGTAGGTTAACTAAGGGGCACTTGGAATATCTAGGTTAACTAGCGGACCTTGGACTATGTAGGTTAACTAGCGGGCACTTGGACGATCTAGGTTAAGTAGCGGGCACTTGGACTATCTAGGTTAACTAGCGGGCACTTGGACTATCTAGATTAACTAGCGGGCACTTGAACGATCCAGTTTCCCTAGCGGGCACTTGGACTATATAGGTAAATTAGTGGGCACTTGGACTATGGAGGTTACCTAGAGGGCAATTGGACTACGGAGGTTACCTAGCGGGCACTAGGACTATCTAGGTTAGCTAACGGGTACTTGGACTATCTAGGTTACCTAGCGGGCACTTGGACTATGTAGGTTACCTAGCGGGCACTTGGACTATCTAGGTTACCTAACGGGCACTTGGACTATGCAGGTAAACTAGCGGGCACTTGAACTGTCTAAGTTACCTGCCGGCTCTTGGACTATGTAGGTTACCTAGCGGGCAATTGGACTATCTAGGTTAACGAACGGGCACGTGGACTATGTAGGTAACCTAACGGACACTTGGACTATCTAGGTTAGGTAACGGGCACTTTGACTATCTAGGTTACCTAGCGGGAACTTGGAATATGTGGGTTACCAAGAGGGCACTTGGACTATAGGTTACCTAGTGGCCCTTGGACTATGTAGGTTACCTAGCGCGACTTGGACTATCTAAGTTAACGAACGTGCACTTGGACTATGTAGGTAACCTAGCAGGCACTTGGACAGTATAGGTTACCTAGCGGGCATTTGGACTATCTAGGTTAACGAATGGGCACTTGGACTATGTAGGTTACCTAGCGGGCACTTGGACTATCTAGGTTAGCAAACCGGAACTTGGAATATCTAGGTTACCTAGCGGGCACTTGGACTATGTAGGATCCCTATCGGACATTTGTACTACTTAGGTTAACTAGCGGGCACTTTGACTATCTAGGTTAACTAGCGGGCACTTGGACTATCTATGTCAACTAGCGGGCCATTGTACTATGTAGGTTAACTAGCGGGCACTTGGCCTATCTAGGTTACCTAACGGGAACTTGGACTATATAGGTTTACTAGCGGACACTTGGACGATCTAGGTTAACTAGCGGGCACTTGGACAATGCAGGTTCCCTAGCGGGCACTATGAATATGTAGCTTCCCTAGAGGGCACTTGGACTATGTAGGTTCCCTATGGCCACTTGGACTATCTGGGTTCCCTAACGGGCACTTGGAATATGAAGATTCCCTATCTGGCACTTGGACTATGTAGGTTCCTCATTGGGCACTTGGACTATGTAGGTTCCATATCGGGCACTTGGACTTTGTAGGTTAACTAGCGGGCCCTTGGACTATCTAGGTTACCTAGCGGGCACTTGGACTATCTAGGTTAACTAGAGGGCACTTGTACAATGCAGGTTCCCTAGCGGGCACTTTGACTACGTAGGTTCCCTTTCGGACACTTGGACTATGCAGGTTCCTCAGTGGGCACTTGGACTATGTAGGTTTACTAGCGGGCACTTGGACTTTCTAGGTTACCTATCGGGCATTTTGACTATGCAGGTTCCCTAGCGGGCACATGGACTATGTTCGTCCCTTAGCGGGCACTTGGACTATGTAGGTTCCCTATCGGGCAGTTGGACTATGTAGGTTAACTAGCGGCCCGTAGACTATCTAGGTTACCTAGCGGGCACTTGGACAGTGTACGTCCTCCAGCGGGCACTTGGACTATCTAGGTTACCTAGAGGGCCGTCGGACTATGTAGGTTAACTAGCAGGCCCTTTGACTATCTAGGTTACCTAGCGCGACTTGGACTATCTAATTTAACGAACGTGCACTTGGACTATGTAAGTAACCTAGCGGGCACTTGGACAGTATAGGTTACCTAGCGGGTACTTGGACTATCTAGGTTAACGAATGGGCACTTGGACTATGTAGGTTACCTAGCGGGCACTTGGACTATCTAGATTAGTAAACCGGAACTTGGAATATCTAGGTTACCTAGCGGGCACTTGGACTATGTAGGTTACCTTGCGGGCACTTGGCCTATCTAGGTTACCTAACGGGAACTTGGACTATGTAGGTTTACTAGCGGACACTTGGACGATCTTGGTTAACTAGCGGGCACTTGGACAATGCAGGTTCCCTAGCGGGCACTATGAATATATAGCTACCCTAGAGGGCACTTGGACCATATAGGTTCCCTATGGGCACTTGGACTATCTGGGTTCCCTAACGGGCACTTGGAATATGAAGATTCCCTATCGGGCACTTGGACTATGTAGGTTCCTCATTGGGCACTTGGACTATGTAGGTTCCCTATCGGGCACTTGGACTATGTAGGTTAACTAGCGGGCCCTTCAACTATCTAGGTTACCTAGCGGGCACTTGGACTATCTAGGTTAAGTAGCGGGCACTTGTACAATGCAGGTTCCCTAGCGGGCACTTTGACTATGTAGCTTCCCTAGAGGGCACTTGGACTATATAGGTTCCCTATGGTTACTTGGACTATCTAGGTGCCCTAACGGGCACTTGGAATACGTAGGTTCCCTTTCGGACACTTGGACTATGTAGGTTCCTCAGCGGGCACTTGGACTATGTAGGTTATCTAGCGGGCACTTGGACTATCTAGGTTGCCCAGCGGGCACTTGGACTACGTACGTCCCCTAGCGGGCACTTGGACTATCTAGGTTAACTAGAGGGCCCTTGGACTATGTAGGTTAACTAGAGGGCACTTGGACTATCTAGGTTAACTAACGGACCTTGGACTATGTAGGTTAACTAGCGGGCACTTGGACGATCTATGTTAACTAGCGGGCACTTGGACTATCTATGTTAACTAGCGGGAACTTGGACTATCTATGTTAACTGGCGGGCATTTGGACGATGCAGGTTCCCTAGAGGGCACTTGGACTATGTAGGTTCCCTAACGGGCACTTGGACTATGTAGGTCCCTTAGCGGGCACTTGGACTATGTTGGTTCCCTATCGGGCAGTTGGACTATGTGGGTATCCTAGCGGGCATTTGGACTATCTAGGTTACCTAGCAGGCACTTTGACTATCTAGGTTAACTAACGGTCACTTGGACTATGTAGGTTCCCTAGCGGGTACTTGGACTATGTAGGTTACCTAGCAGGCACTTGGACTGTCTAGGTTACCTAGCGGGCACTTGAACTATCTAGGTTAACGAACGGGCACTTGGACTATGTAGGTTAGCTAACAGGAACTTGGACTATCTAGGTTAACGAACGGGCACTTGTACTATGGAGGTTACCTAGCGGGCACTTGGACTATGTAGGTTACCTAGCAGGCACTTGGACTATCTAGGTTAGCTAACGGGTACTTGGACTATCTAGGTTACCTAGCGGGCACTTGGACTATGTAGGTTCCCTAGCAGGGCTTTGACTATGTAAGTTCTCTAACGGGCACTTGGACTATGTGGGTTCCCTAGCGGGCATTTGGACTATCTAGGTTACCTAATGGGCACTTGGACTATGTACGTTACTAGCGGGCATTTGGACTATGTAGGTTACCTAGCGGATACTTGGACTATGTAGGTTCCCCATCAGGGACTTGGACAATGTAGGTTAACTAGCGGGCACTTGGACTATCTAGGTTAACTAGCGGGCCTTTGCACTATGTAGGTTCAGTAGCGGGCTCTTGTACTATCTAGGTTAACGAACGGGCACGTGGACTATGTAGGTAACCAAGCGGGCACTTGGACAGTCTAGGTTACCTAGAGGGCACTTGGAAAATCTAGGTTAATGAATCGGCACTTGGACTATGTAGGTTACCTCGCGGGCACTAAGACTATTTGGGTACCCTAGCGGGCATTTGGACTATCTAGGTTACCTAACGGGCATTTGGACTATGTAGGTTCCCTAGCGGGCACTTGGATTATGTAGGTTCCCTTCTTGCACTTGGACTATGTAGGTTTCTAGCGGGCATTTGGACTATGTAGGTTACCTAGCGGGCACTTGGGCTATGTAGGTTCCCTAGCGGGCATTTGGACTATCTAGGTTACCTAACGGGCATTTGGACTACGTACGTTACTAGTGGGCATTTGGACTATGTAGGTTACCTAGCGGATACTTGGACTATGTAGGTTCCCCATCACGGACATGGACAATGTAGGTTAACTAGCGGGCACTTGGACTATCTAGGTTAACTAGCGGGCCCTAGGACTATGTAGGTTAACTAGCGGGCCCTTTGACGATCTAGGTTAGCAAACGGGCACTTGGACTATGTAGGTTACCTATCAGGCACTTGGACTGTCTAGGTTACCTAGCGGGCACTTGAACTATCTAGGTTAACGAACGGGCACTTGGACTATGTAGGTTAGCTAACAGGAACTTGGACTATCTAGGTTAACGAACGGGCACTTGGACTATGGATGTTACCTAGGGGGCACTTGGACTATGGAGGTTACCCAGCGGGCACTTGGACTATCTAGGTTACCTAACGGGCACTTGGACTATGCAGGTAACCTAGCGGGCACTTGGACTGTTTAAGTTACCTAGAGGGCACATGGACTATAGGTTAACTAGCGGGCACTTGGACTATATAGGTTACCTAGCGGCCCTTACACTATGTTGGTTACCTACCGCGACTTGGACTATCTAAGTTAACGAACGTGCACTTGGACTATGTAAGTAACCTAGCGGGCACTTGGACAGTATAGGTTACCTAGCGGGCACTTGGACTATCTAGGTTAGCAAACCGGAACTTGGAATATCTAGGTTACCTAGCGGGCACTTGGATTATGTAGGATCCCTATTGTACATTTGTACTACTTAGGTTAACTAGCGGGCACTTTGACTATCTAGGTTAACTAGCGGGCACTTGGACTATCTAGGTCAACTAGCGGGCCATTGTACTATGTAGGTTAACTAGCGGGCACTTGGCCTATCTAGGTTACCTAACGGGAACTTGGACTATGTAGGTTTACTAGCGGACCCTTGGACTATCTAGATTAACTAGCGGGCACTTGGACGATGCAGGTTCCCTAGCGGGCACTTGGACTATATAGGTTAATTAGCAGGCACTTGGACTATGGAGGTTACCTAGCGGGCACTTGGACTGTCTAGGTTACCTAACGGGCACTTGGACTATGTAGGTTAATTAGCGGGCACTTGGACTATGTAGGTTACTTAGCGGGCACTTGGACTATCTAGGTTAACGAACAGGGACGTGGACTATGTAGGTAACCTAATGGGCACTTGGAATATCTAGGTTAGGTAACGGGCACTTGGACTATCTAGGTTACCTAGCGGGAACTTGGAATATGTAGGTTAACTAGCGGGCACTTGGACTATAGTTTAACTAGCGGGCACTTGGACTATATAGGTTACCTAGCGGGCCCTTGGTCTATGTATGTTACCTAGCGCAACTTGGACTATCTAAGTTAACGAACGTGCACTTGGACTATGTAGGTAACCTAGCGGGCACTTGGACAGTATAGGTTACCTAGCAGGCACTTGGACTATCTAGTTTAACGAATGGGCACTTGGACTATGTAGGTTACCTAGCGGGCACTTGGACTATCTAGGTTAGTAAACCGGAACTTGGAATATCTAGGTTACCTAGCGGGCACTTGGACTATGTAGGTTACTTTGCGGGCACTTGGCCTATCTAGGTTACCTAACGGGAACTTGGACTATGTAGGTTTACTAGCGGACACATGGACAATCTTGGTTAACTAGCGGGCACTTGGACAATGCATGTTCCCTAGCGGGCACTATGAATATGTAGCTTCCCTAGAGGGCACTTGGACCATATAAGTTCCCTATGGGCACTTGGACTATCTGGGTTCCCTAACGGGCACTTGGAATATGAAGATTCCCTATCGGGCACTTGGACTATGTAGGTTCCTCATTGGGCACTTGGACTATGTAGGTTCCCTATCGGGCACTTGGACTATGTAGGTTAACTAGCGGGCCCTTCGACTATCTAGGTTACCTAGCGGGCACTTGGACTATCTAGGTTAACTAGCGGGCACTTGTACAATGCAGGTTCCCTAGCGGGCACTTTGACTATGAAGGTTCCATAGAGGGCACTTGGACTATATAGGTTCCCTATGGTTACTTGGACTATCTAGGTGCCCTAACGGGCACTTGGAATACGTAGGTTCCCTTTCGCACACTTGGACTATGTAGGTTCCTCAGCGGGCACTTGGACTATGTAGGTTAACTAGCGGGCACTTGGACTATCTAGGTTGTCCAGCAGGCACTTGGACTATGTACGTCCCCTAGCGGGCACTTGGACTATGTAGGTTAACTAGCGGGCACTTGGACGATCTAGGTTATCTAGAGGGCACTTGGACTATCTAGGTTAACTAACGGACCTTGGACTATGTAGGTTAACTAGCGGGCACTTGGACGATCTAGGTTAACTAGCAGGCACTTGGACTATCTAGGTTAACTAGCGGGAACTTAGACTCTCTATGTTAACTGGCGGGCACTTGGACGATGCAGGTTCCCTAGAGGGCACTTGGACTATGTAGGTTCCCTAACGGGCACTTGGACTATGTAGGTCCCTTAGCGGGCACTTGGACTATGTTGGTTCCCTATCGGGCAGTTGGACTCTGTGGGTACCCTAACGGGCATTTGGACTATGTAGGTTCCCTAGCGGTCACTTGGACTATGTCGGTCCCTTAGCGGGCACTTGGACTATGTTGGTTCCCTATCGGGCAGTTGGACTATGTGGGTACCCTAGCAGGCATTTGGACTATCTAGGTTACCTAGCAGGCACTTTGACTATCTAGGTTAACTAACGGGCACTTGGACTATGTAGGTTCCCTAGCGGGCACTTGGACTATGTAGGTTACCTAGCAGGCACTTGGACTGTCTAGGTTACCTAGCGGGCACTTGAACTATCTAGGTTAACGAACGGGCACTTGGACTATGTAGGTTAGCTAAAAGGAACTTGGACTATCTAGGTTAACGAACGGGCACTTGGACTATGGAGGTTACCTAGCGGGCACTTGGACTATGTAGGTTACCTAGCAGGCACTTGGACTATCTAGGTTAGCTAACGGGTACTTGGACTATCTAGGTTACCTAGCGGGCACTTGGACTATGTAGGTTCCCTAGCAGGGCTTTGACTATGTAAGTTCTCTAACGGGCACTTGGACTATGTGGGTTCCCTAGCGGGCATTTGGACTATCTAGGTTACCTAACGGGCACTTGGACTATGTACGTTACTAGCGGGCATTTGGACTATGTAGGTTACCTAGCGGATACTTGGACTATGTAGGTTCCCCATCAGGGACTTGGACAATGTAGGTTAACTAGCGGGCACTTGGACTATCTAGGTTAACTAGCGGGCCCTTGCACTATGTAGGTTAAGTAGCGGGCTCTTGTACTATCTAGGTTAACGAACGGGCACGTGGACTATGTAGGTAACCAAGCGGGCACTTGGACAGTCTAGGTTACCTAGAGGGCACTTGGAAAATCTAGGTTAATGAATCGGCACTTGGATTATGTAGGTTACCTCGCGGGCACTTAGACTATTTGGGTACCCTAGCGGGCATTTGGACTATCTAGGTTACCTAACGGGCATTTGGACTATGTAGGTTCCCTAGCGGGCACTTGGATTATGTAGGTTCCCTTCTTGCACTTGGACTATGTAGGTTTCTAGCGGGCATTTGGACTATGTAGGTTACCTAGCGGGCACTTGGGCTATGTAGGTTCCCTAGCGGGCATTTGGACTATCTAGGTTACCTAACGGGCATTTGGACTACGTACGTTACTAGTGGGCATTTGGACTATGTAGGTTACCTAGCGGATACTTGGACTATGTAGGTTCCCCATCAGGGACTTGGACAATGTAGGTTAACTAGCGGGCACTTGGACTATCTAGGTTAACTAGCGGGCCCTTGGACTATGTAGGTTAACTAGCGGGCCCTTTGACGATCTAGGTTAGCAAACGGGCACTTGGACTATGTAGGTTACCTATCAGGCACTTGGACTGTCTAGGTTACCTAGCGGGCACTTGAACTATCTAGGTTAACGAACGGGCACTTGGACTATGTAGGTTAGCTAACAGGAACTTGGACTATCTAGGTTAACGAACGGGCACTTGGACTATGGATGTTACCTAGCGGGCACTTGGACTATGGAGGTTACCCAGCGGGCACTTGGACTATCTAGGTTACCTAACGGGCACTTGGACTATGCAGGTAACCTAGCGGGCACTTGGACTGTTTAAGTTACCTAGAGGGCACATGGACTATAGGTTAACTAGCGGGCACTTGGACTATATAGGTTACCTAGCGGCCCTTAGACTATGTTGGTTACCTACCGCGACTTGGACTATCTAAGTTAACGAACGTGCACTTGGACTATGTAAGTAACCTAGCGGGCACTTGGACAGTATAGGTTACCTAGCGGGCACTTGGACTATCTAGGTTAGCAAACCGGAACTTGGAATATCTAGGTTACCTAGCGGGCACTTGGATTATGTAGGAACCCTATTGGACATTTGTACTACTTAGCTTAACTAGCGGGCACTTTGACTATCTAGGTTAACTAGCGGGCACTTGGACTATCTAGGTCAACTAGCGGGCCATTGTACTATGTAGGTTAACTAGCGGGCACTTGGCCTATCTAGGTTACCTAACGGGAACTTGGACTATGTAGGTTTACTAGCGGACCCTTGGACTATCTAGATTAACTAGCGGGCACTTGGACGATGCAGGTTCCCTAGCGGGCACTTGGACTATATAGGTTAATTAGCAGGCACTTGGACTATGGAGGTTACCTAGCGGGCACTTGGACTGTCTAGGTTACCTAACGGGCACTTGGACTATGTAGGTTAATTAGCGGGCACTTGGACTATGTAGGTTACTTAGCGGGCACTTGGACTATCTAGGTTAACGAACAGGGACGTGGACTATGTAGGTAACCTAATGGGCACTTGGAATATCTAGGTTAGGTAACGGGCACTTGGACTATCTAGGTTACCTAGCGGGAACTTGGAATATGTAGGTTACCTAGCGGGCACTTGGACTATAGTTTAACTAGCGGGCACTTGGACCATATAGGTTACCTAGCGGGCCCTTGGTCTATGTATGTTACCTAGCGCAACTTGGACTATCTAAGTTAACGAACGTGAACTTGGACTATGTAGGTAACCTAGCGGGCACTTTCACAGTATTAGTTACCTAGCGGGCACTTGGACTATCTAGTTTAACGAATGGGCACTTGGACTATGTAGGTTACCTAGCGGGCACTTGGAGTATCTAGGTTAGTAAACTGGAACTTGGAATATCTAGGTTACCTAGCGGGCACTTGGACTATGTAGGTTACTTTGCGGGCACTTGGCCTATCTAGGTTACCTAACGGGAACTTGGACTATGTAGGTTTACTAGCGGACACTTGGACAATCTTGGTTAACTAGCGGGCACTTGGACAATGCAGGTTCCCTAGCGGGCACTATGAATATGTAGCTTCCCTAGAGGGCACTTGGACCATATAAGTTCCCTATGGGCACTTGGACTATCTGGGTTCCCTAACGGGCACTTGGAATATGAAGATTCCCTATCGGGCACTTGGACTATGTAGGTTCCTCATTGGGCACTTGGACTATGTAGGTTCCCTATCGGGCACTTGGACTATGTAGGTTAACTAGCGGGCCCTTCGACTATCTAGGTTACCTAGCGGGCACTTGGACTATCTAGGTTAACTAGCGGGCACTTGTATAATGCAGGTTCCCTAGCGGGCACTTTGACTATGAAGGTTCTATAGAGGGCACTTGGACTATATAGGTTCCCTATGGTTACTTGGACTATCTAGGTGCCCTAACGGGCACTTGGAATACGTAAGTTCCCTTTCGCACACTTGGACTATGTAGGTTCCTCAGCGGGCACTTGGACTATGTAGGTTAACTAGCGGGCACTTGGACTATCTAGGTTGTCCAGCAGGCACTTGGACTATGTACGTCCCCTAGCGGGCACTTGGACTATGTAGGTTAACTAGCGGGCACTTGGACGATCTAGGTTATCTAGAGGGCACTTGGACTATCTAGGTTAACTAACGGACCTTGGACTATGTAGGTTAACTAGCGGGCACTTGGACGATCTAGGTTAACTAGCAGGCACTTGGACTATCTAGGTTAACTAGCGGGAACTTAGACTCTCTATGTTAACTGGCGGGCACTTGGACGATGCAGGTTCCCTAGAGGGCACTTGGACTATGTAGGTTCCCCAACGGGCACTTGGACTATGTAGGTCCCTTAGCGGGCACTTGGACTATGTTGGTTCCCTATCGGGCAGTTGGACTCTGTGGGTACCCTAACGGGCATTTGGACTATGTAGGTTCCCTAGCGGTCACTTGGACTATGTCGGTCCCTTAGCGGGCACTTGGACTATGTTGGTTCCCTATCGGGCAGTTGGACTATGTGGGTACCCTAGCAGGCATTTGGACTATCTAGGTTACCTAGCAGGCACTTTGACTATCTAGGTTAACTAACGGGCACTTGGACTATGTAGGTTCCCTAGCGGGCACTTGGACTATGTAGGTTACCTAGCAGGCACTTGGACTGTCTAGGTTACCTAGCGGGCACTTGAACTATCTAGGTTAACGAACGGGCACTTGGACTATGTAGGTTAGCTAACAGGAACTTGGACTATCTAGGTTAACGAACGGGCACTTGGACTATGGAGGTTACCTAGCGGGCACTTGGACTATGTAGGTTACCTAGCAGGCACTTGGACTATCTAGGTTAGCTAACGGGTACTTGGACTATCTAGGTTACCTAGCGGGCACTTGGACTATGTAGGTTCCCTAGCAGGGCTTTGACTATGTAAGTTCTCTAACGGGCACTTGGACTATGTGGGTTCCCTAGCGGGCATTTGGACTATCTAGGTTACCTAACGGGCACTTGGACTATGTACGTTACTAGCGGGCATTTGGACTATGTAGGTTACCTAGCGGATACTTGGACTATGTAGGTTCCCCATCAGGGACTTGGACAATGTAGGTTAACTAGCGGGCACTTGGACTATCTAGGTTAACTAGCGGGCCCTTGCACTATGTAGGTTAAGTAGCGGGCTCTTGTACTATCTAGGTTAACGAACGGGCACGTGGACTATGTAGGTAACCAAGCGGGCACTTGGACAGTCTAGGTTACCTAGAGGGCACTTGGAAAATCTAGGTTAATGAATCGGCACTTGGACTATGTAGGTTACCTCGCGGGCACTTAGACTATTTGGGTACCCTAGCGGGCATTTGGACTATCTAGGTTACCTAACGGGCATTTGGACTATGTAGGTTCCCTAGCGGGCACTTGGATTATGTAGGTTCCCTTCTTGCACTTGGACTATGTAGGTTTCTAGCGGGCATTTGGACTATGTAGGTTACCTAGCGGGCACTTGGGCTATGTAGGTTCCCTAGCGAGCATTTGGACTATCTAGGTTACCTAACGGGCATTTGGACTACGTACGTTACTAGTGGGCATTTGGACTATGTAGGTTACCTAGCGGATACTTGGACTATGTAGGTTCCCCATCAGGGACTTGGACAATGTAGGTTAACTAGCGGGCACTTGGACTATCTAGGTTAACTAGCGGGCCCTTGGACTATGTAGGTTAACTAGCGGGCCCTTTGACGATCTAGGTCAGCAAACGGGCACTTGGACTATGTAGGTTACCTATCAGGCACTTGGACTGTCTAGGTTACCTAGCGGGCACTTGAACTATCTAGGTTAACGAACGGGCACTTGGACTATGTAGGTTAGCTAACAGGAACTTGGACTATCTAGGTTAACGAACGGGCACTTGGACTATGGATATTACCTAGCGGGCACTTGGACTATGGAGGTTACCCAGCGGGCACTTGGACTATCTAGGTTACCTAACGGGCACTTGGACTATGCAGGTAACCTAGCGGGCACTTGGACTGTTTAAGTTACCTAGAGGGCACATGGACTATAGGTTAACTAGCGGGCACTTGGACTATATAGGTTACCTAGCGGCCCTTAGACTATGTTGGTTACCTACCGCGACTTGGACTATCTAAGTTAACGAACGTGCACTTGGACTATGTAAGTAACCTAGCGGGCACTTGGACAGTATAGGTTACCTAGCGGGCACTTGGACTATCTAGGTTAGCAAACCGGAACTTGGAATATCTAGGTTACCTAGCGGGCACTTGGATTATGTAGGATCCCTATTGGACATTTGTACTACTTAGCTTAACTAGCGGGCACTTTGACTATCTAGGTTAACTAGCGGGCACTTGGACTATCTAGGTCAACTAGCGGGCCATTGTACTATGTAGGTTAACTAGCGGGCACTTGGCCTATCTAGGTTACCTAACGGGAACTTGGACTATGTAGGTTTACTAGCGGACCCTTGGACTATCTAGATTAACTAGCGGGCACTTGGACGATGCAGGTTCCCTAGCGGGCACTTGGACTATATAGGTTAATTAGCAGGCACTTGGACTATGGAGGTTACCTAGCGGGCACTTGGACTGTCTAGGTTACCTAACGGGCACTTGGACTATGTAGGTTAATTAGCGGGCACTTGGACTATGTAGGTTACTTAGCGGGCACTTGGACTATCTAGGTTAACGAACAGGGACGTGGACTATGTAGGTAACCTAATGGGCACTTGGAATATCTAGGTTAGGTAACGGGCACTTGGACTATCTAGGTTACCTAGCGGGAACTTGGAATATGTAGGTTACCTAGCGGGCACTTGGACTATAGTTTAACTAGCGGGCACTTGGACTATATAGGTTACCTAGCGGGCCCTTGGTCTATGTATGTTACCTAGCGCAACTTGGACTATCTAAGTTAACGAACGTGCACTTGGACTATGTAGGTAACCTAGCGGGCACTTGGACAGTATAGGTTACCTAGCGGGCACTTGGACTATCTAGTTTAACGAATGGGCACTTGGACTATGTAGGTTACCTAGCGGGCACTTGGACTATCTAGGTTAGTAAACCGGAACTTGGAATATCTAGGTTACCTAGCGGGCACTTGGACTATGTAGGTTACTTTGCGGGCACTTGGCCTATCTAGGTTACCTAACGGGAACTTGGACTATGTAGGTTTACTAGCGGACACTTGGACAATCTTGGTTAACTAGCGGGCACTTGGACAATGCAGGTTCCCTAGCGGGCACTATGAATATGTAGCTTCCCTAGAGGGCACTTGGACCATATAAGTTCCCTATGGGCACTTGGACTATCTGGGTTCCCTAACGGGCACTTGGAATATGAAGATTCCCTATCGGGCACTTGGACTATGTAGGTTCCTCATTGGGCACTTGGACTATGTAGGTTCCCTATCGGGCACTTGGACTATGTAGGTTAACTAGCGGGCCCTTCGACTATCTAGGTTACCTAGCGGGCACTTGGACTATCTAGGTTAACTAGCGGGCACTTGTACAATGCAGGTTCCCTAGCGGGCACTTTGACTATGAAGGTTCCATAGAGGGCACTTGGACTATATAGGTTCCCTATGGTTACTTGGACTATCTAGGTGCCCTAACGGGCACTTGGAATACGTAGGTTCCCTTTCGCACACTTGGACTATGTAGGTTCCTCAGCGGGCACTTGGACTATGTAGGTTAACTAGCGGGCACTTGGACTATCTAGGTTGTCCAGCAGGCACTTTTACTATGTACGTCCCCTAGCGGGCACTTGGACTATGTAGGTTAACTAGCGGGCACTTGGACGATCTAGGTTATCTAGAGGGCACTTGGACTATCTAGGTTAACTAACGGACCTTGGACTATGTAGGTTAACTAGCGGGCACTTGGACGATCTAGGTTAACTAGCAGGCACTTGGACTATCTAGGTTAACTAGCGGGAACTTAGACTCTCTATGTTAACTGGCGGGCACTTGGACGATGCAGGTTCCCTAGAGGGCACTTGGACTATGTAGGTTCCCTAACGGGCACTTGGACTATGGAGACCCTTCGCGGGCACTTGGACTATGTTGGTTCCCTATCGGGCAGTTGGACTCTGTGGGTACCCTAACGGGCATTTGGACTATGTAGGTTCCCTAGCGGTCACTTGGACTATGTCGGTCCCTTAGCGGGCACTTGGACTATGTTGGTTCCCTATCGGGCAGTTGGACTATGTGAGTACCCTAGCAGGCATTTGGACTATCTAGGTTACCTAGCAGGCACTTTGACTATCTAGGTTAACTAACGGGCACTTGGACTATGTAGGTTCCCTAGCGGGCACTTGGACTATGTAGGTTACCTAGCAGGCACTTGGACTGTCTAGGTTACCTAGCGGGCACTTGAACTATCTAGGTTAACGAACGGGCACTTGGACTATGTAGGTTAGCTAACAGGAACTTGGACTATCTAGGTTAACGAACGGGCACTTGGACTATGGAGGTTACCTAGCGGGCACTTGGACTATGTAGGTTACCTAGCAGGCACTTGGACTATCTAGGTTAGCTACGGGTACTTGGACTATCTAGGTTACCTAGCGGGCACTTGGACTATATAGGTTCCCTAGCAGGGCTTTGACTATGTAAGTTCTCTAACGGGCACTTGGACTATGTGGGTTCCCTAGCGGGCATTTGGACTATCTAGGTTACCTAACGGGCACTTGGACTATGTACATTACTAGCGGGCATTTGGACTATGTAGGTTACCTAGCGGATACTTGGACTATGTAGGTTCCCCATCAGGGACTTGGACAATGTAGGTTAACTAGCGGGCACTTGGACTATCTAGGTTAACTAGCGGGCCCTTGCACTATGTAGGTTAAGTAGCGGGCTCTTGTACTATCTAGGTTAACGAACGGGCACGTGGACTATATAGGTAACCAAGCGGGCACTTGGACAGTCTAGGTTACCTAGAGGGCACTTGGAAAATCTAGGTTAATGAATCGGCACTTGGACTATGTAGGTTACCTCGCGGGCACTTAGACTATTTGGGTACCCTAGCGGGCATTTGGACTATCTAGGTTACCTAACGGGCATTTGGACTATGTAGGTTCCCTAGCGGGCACTTGGATTATGTAGGTTCCCTTCTTGCACTTGGACTATGTAGGTTTCTAGCGGGCATTTGGACTATGTAGGTTACCTAGCGGGCACTTGGGCTATGTAGGTTCCCTAGCGGGCATTTGGACTATCTAGGTTACCTAACGGGCATTTGGACTACGTACGTTACTAGTGGGCATTTGGACTATGTAGGTTACCTAGCGGATACTTGGACTATGTAGGTTCCCCATCAGGGACTTGGACAATGTAGGTTAACTAGCGGGCACTTGGACTATCTAGGTTAACTAGCGGGCCCTTGGACTATGTAGGTTAACTAGCGGGCCTTTTGACGATCTAGGTTAGCAAACGGGCACTTGGACTATGTAGGTTACCTATCAGGCACTTGGACTGTCTAGGTTACCTAGCGGGCACTTGAACTATCTAGGTTAACGAACGGGCACTTGGACTATGTAGGTTAGCTAACAGGAACTTGGACTATCTAGGTTAACGAACGGGCACTTGGACTATGGATGTTACCTAGCGGGCACTTGGACTATGGAGGTTACCCAGCGGGCACTTGGACTATCTAGGTTACCTAACGGGCACTTGGACTATGCAGGTAACCTAGCGGGCACTTGGACTGTTTAAGTTACCTAGAGGGCACATGGACTATAGGTTAACTAGCGGGCACTTGGACTATATAGGTTACCTAGCGGCCCTTAGACTATGTTGGTAACCTACCGCGACTTGGACTATCTAAGTTAACGAACGTGCACTTGGACTATGTAAGTAACCTAGCGGGCACTTGGACAGTATAGGTTACCTAGCGGGCACTTGGACTATCTAGTTTAGCAAACCGGAACTTGGAATATCTAGGTTACCTAGCGGGCACTTGGATTATGTAGGATCCCTATTGGACATTTGTACTACTTAGCTTAACTAGCGGGCACTTTGACTATCTAGGTTAACTAGCGGGCACTTTGACTATCTAGGTCAACTAGCGGGCCATTGTACTATGTAGGTTAACTAGCGGGCACTTGGCCTATCTAGGTTACCTAACGGGAACTTGGACTATGTAGGTTTACTAGCGGACCCTTGGACTATCTAGATTAACTAGCGGGCACTTGGACGATGCAGGTTCCCTAGCGGGCACTTGGACTATATAGGTTAATTAGCAGGCACTTGGACTATGGAGGTTAACTAGCGGGCACTTGGACTATCTAGGTTACCTAACGGGCACTTGGACTATGTAGGTTAATTAGCGGGCACTTGGACTATGTAGGTTACTTAGCGGGCACTTGGACTATCTAGGTTAACGAACAGGGACGTGGACTATGTAGGTAACCTAATGGGCACTTGGAATATCTAGGTTAGGTAACGGGCACTTGGACTATCTAGGTTACCTAGCGGGAACTTGGAATATGTAGGTTACCTAGCGGGCACTTGGACTATAGTTTAACTAGCGGGCACTTGGACTATATAGGTTACCTAGCGGGCCCTTGGTCTATGTATGTTACCTAGCGCAACTTGGACTATCTAAGTTAAGGAACGTGCACTTGGACTATGTAGGTAACCTAGCGGGCACTTGGACAGTATAGGTTACCTAGCGGGCACTTGGACTATCTAGTTTAACGAATGGGCACTTGGACTATGTAGGTTACCTAGCGGGCACTTGGACTATCTAGGTTAGTAAACCGGAACTTGGAATATCTAGGTTACCTAGCGGGCACTTGGACTATGTAGGTTACTTTGCGGGCACTTGGCCTATCTAGGTTACCTAACGGGAACTTGGACTATGTAGGTTTACTAGCGGACACTTGGACAATCTTGGTTAATTAGCGGGCACTTGGACAATGCAGGTTCCCTAGCGGGCACTATGAATATGTAGCTTCCCTAGAGGGCACTTGGACCATATAAGTTCCCTATGGGCACTTGGACTATCTGGGTTCCCTAACGGGCACTTGGAATATGAAGATTCCCTATCGGGCACTTGGACTATGTAGGTTCCTCATTGGGCACTTGGACTATGTAGGTTCCCTATCGGGCACTTGGACTATGTAGGTTAACTAGCGGGCCCTTCGACTATCTAGGTTACCTAGCGGGCACTTGGACTATCTAGGTTAACTAGCGGGCACTTGTACAATGCAGGTTCCCTAGCGGGCACTTTGACTATGAAGGTTCTATAGAGGGCACTTGGACTATATAGGTTCCCTATGGTTACTTGGACTATCTAGGTGCCCTAACGGGCACTTGGAATACGTAGGTTCCCTTTCGCACACTTGGACTATGTAGGTTCCTCAGCGGGCACTTGGACTATGTAGGTTAACTAGCGGGCACTTGGACTATCTAGGTTGTCCAGCAGGCACTTGGACTATGTACGTCCCCTAGCGGGCACTTGGACTATGTAGGTTAACTAGCGGGCACTTGGACGATCTAGGTTATCTAGAGGGCACTTGGACTATCTAGATTAACTAACGGACCTTGGACTATGTAGGTTAACTAGCGGGCACTTGGACGATCTAGGTTAACTAGCAGGCACTTGGACTATCTAGGTTAACTAGCGGGAACTTAGACTCTCTATGTTAACTGGCGGGCACTTGGACGATGCAGGTTCCCTAGAGGGCACTTGGACTATGTAGGTCCCTTAGCGGGCACTTGGACTATGTTGGTTCCCTATCGGGCAGTTGGACTCTGTGGGTACCCTAACGGGCATTTGGACTATGTAGGTTCCCTAGCGGTCACTTGGACTATGTCGGTCCCTTAGCGGGCACTTGGACTATGTTGGTTCCCTATCGGGCAGTTGGACTATGTGGGTACCCTAGCAGGCATTTGGACTATCTAGGTTACCTAGCAGGCACTTTGACTATCTAGGTTAACTAACGGGCACTTGGACTATGTAGGTTCCCCAGCGGGCACTTGGACTATGTAGGTTACCTAGCAGGCACTTGGACTGTCTAGGTTACCTAGCGGGCACTTGAACTATCTAGGTTAACGAACGGGCACTTGGACTATGTAGGTTAGCTAACAGGAACTTGGACTATCTAGGTTAACGAACGGGCACTTGGACTATGGAGGTTACCTAGCGGGCACTTGGACTATGTAGGTTACCTAGCAGGCACTTGGACTATCTAGGTTAGCTAACGGGTACTTGGACTATCTAGGTTACCTAGCGGGCACTTGGACTATGTAGGTTCCCTAGCAGGGCTTTGACTATGTAAGTTCTCTAACGGGCACTTGGACTATGTGGGTTCCCTAGCGGGCATTTGGACTATCTAGGTTACCTAACGGGCACTTGGACTATGTACGTTACTAGCGGGCATTTGGACTATGTAGGTTACCTAGCGGATACTTGGACTATGTAGGTTCCCCATCAGGGACTTGGACAATGTAGGTTAACTAGCGGGCACTTGGACTATCTAGGTTAACTAGCGGGCCCTTGGACTATGTAGGTTAACTAGCGGGCCTTTTGACGATCTAGGTTAGCAAACGGGCACTTGGACTATGTAGGTTACCTATCAGGCACTTGGACTGTTTAGGTTACCTAGCGGGCACTTGAACTATCTAGGTTAACGAACGGGCACTTGGACTATGTAGGTTAGCTAACAGGAACTTGGACTATCTAGGTTAACGAACGGGCACTTGGACTATGGATGTTACCTAGCGGGCACTTGGACTATGGAGGTTACCCAGCGGGCACTTGGACTATCTAGGTTACCTAACGGGCACTTGGACTATGCAGGTAACCTAGCGGGCACTTGGACTGTTTAAGTTACCTAGAGGGCACATGGACTATAGGTTAACTAGCGGGCACTTGGACTATATAGGTTACCTAGCGGCCCTTAGACTATGTTGGTTACCTACCGCGACTTGGACTATCTAAGTTAACGAACGTGCACTTGGACTATGTAAGTAACCTAGCGGGCACTTGGACAGTATAGGTTACCTAGCGGGCACTTGGACTATCTAGGTTAGCAAACCGGAACTTGGAATATCTAGGTTACCTAGCGGGCACTTGGATTATGTAGGATCCCTATTGTACATTTGTACTACTTAGGTTAACTAGCGGGCACTTTGACTATCTAGGTTAACTAGCGGGCACTTGGACTATCTAGGTCAACTAGCGGGCCATTGTACTATGTAGGTTAACTAGCGGGCACTTGGCCTATCTAGGTTACCTAACGGGAACTTGGACTATGTAGGTTTACTAGCGGACCCTTGGACTATCTAGATTAACTAGCGGGCACTTGGACGATGCAGGTTCCCTAGCGGGCACTTGGACTATATAGGTTAATTAGCAGGCACTTGGACTATGGAGGTTACCTAGCGGGCACTTGGACTGTCTAGGTTACCTAACGGGCACTTGGACTATGTAGGTTAATTAGCGGGCACTTGGACTATGTAGGTTACTTAGCGGGCACTTGGACTATCTAGGTTAACGAACAGGGACGTGGACTATGTAGGTAACCTAATGGGCACTTGGAATATCTAGGTTAGGTAACGGGCACTTGGACTATCTAGGTTACCTAGCGGGAACTTGGAATATGTAGGTTAACTAGCGGGCACTTGGACTATAGTTTAACTAGCGGGCACTTGGACTATATAGGTTACCTAGCGGGCCCTTGGTCTATGTATGTTACCTAGCGCAACTTGGACTATCTAAGTTAACGAACGTGCACTTGGACTATGTAGGTAACCTAGCGGGCACTTGGACAGTATAGGTTACCTAGCGGGCACTTGGACTATCTAGTTTAACGAATGGGCACTTGGACTATGTAGGTTACCTAGCGGGCACTTGGACTATCTAGGTTAGTAAACCGGAACTTGGAATATCTAGGTTACCTAGCGGGCACTTGGACTATGTAGGTTACTTTGCGGGCACTTGGCCTATCTAGGTTACCTAACGGGAACTTGGACTATGTAGGTTTACTAGCGGACACATGGACAATCTTGGTTAACTAGCGGGCACTTGGACAATGCATGCTCCCTAGCGGGCACTATGAATATGTAGCTTCCCTAGAGGGCACTTGGACCATATAAGTTCCCTATGGGCACTTGGACTATCTGGGTTCCCTAACGGGCACTTGGAATATGAAGATTCCCTATCGGGCACTTGGACTATGTAGGTTCCTCATTGGGCACTTGGACTATGTAGGTTCCCTATCGGGCACTTGGACTATGTAGGTTAACTAGCGGGCCCTTCGACTATCTAGGTTACCTAGCGGGCACTTGGACTATCTAGGTTAACTAGCGGGCACTTGTACAATGCAGGTTCCCTAGCGGGCACTTTGACTATGAAGGTTCCATAGAGGGCACTTGGACTATATAGGTTCCCGATGGTTACTTGGACTATCTAGGTGCCCTAACGGGCACTTGGAATACGTAGGTTCCCTTTCGCACACTTGGACTATGTAGGTTCCTCAGCGGGCACTTGGACTATGTAGGTTAACTAGCGGGCACTTGGACTATCTAGGTTGTCCAGCAGGCACTTGGACTATGTACGTCCCCTAGCGGGCACTTGGACTATGTAGGTTAACTAGCGGGCACTTGGACGATCTAGGTTATCTAGAGGGCACTTGGACTATCTAGGTTAACTAACGGACCTTGGACTATGTAGGTTAACTAGCGGGCACTTGGACGATCTAGGTTAACTAGCAGGCACTTGGACTATCTAGGTTAACTAGCGGGAACTTAGACTCTCTATGTTAACTGGCGGGCACTTGGACGATGCAGGTTCCCTAGAGGGCACTTGGACTATGTAGGTTCCCTAACGGGCACTTGGACTATGTAGGTCCCTTAGCGGGCACTTGGACTATGTTGGTTCCCTATCGGGCAGTTGGACTCTGTGGGTACCCTAACGGGCATTTGGACTATGTAGGTTCCCTAGCGGTCACTTGGACTATGTCGGTCCCTTAGCGGGCACTTGGACTATGTTGGTTCCCTATCGGGCAGTTGGACTATGTGGGTACCCTAGCAGGCAGTTGGACTATCTAGGTTACCTAGCAGGCACTTTGACTATCTAGGTTAACTAACGGGCACTTGGACTATGTAGGTTAGCTAACAGGAACTTGGACTATCTAGGTTAACGAACGGGCACTTGGACTATGGATGTTACCTAGCGGGCACTTGGACTATGGAGGTTACCCAGCGGGCACTTGGACTATCTAGGTTACCTAACGGGCACTTGGACTATGCAGGTAACCTAGCGGGCACTTGGACTGTTTAAGTTACCTAGAGGGCACATGGACTATAGGTTAACTAGCGGGCACTTGGACTATATAGGTTACCTAGCGGCCCTTAGACTATGTTGGTTACCTACCGCGACTTGGACTATCTAAGTTAACGAACGTGCACTTGGACTATGTAAGTAACCTAGCGGGCACTTGGACAGTATAGGTTACCTAGCGGGCACTTGGACTATCTAGGTTAGCAAACCGGAACTTGGAATATCTAGGTTACCTAGCGGGCACTTGGATTATGTAGGATCCCTATTGTACATTTGTACTACTTAGGTTAACTAGCGGGCACTTTGACTATCTAGGTTAACTAGCGGGCACTTGGACTATCTAGGTCAACTAGCGGGCCATTGTACTATGTAGGTTAACTAGCGGGCACTTGGCCTATCTAGGTTACCTAACGGGAACTTGGACTATGTAGGTTTACTAGCGGACCCTTGGACTATCTAGATTAACTAGCGGGCACTTGGACGATGCAGGTTCCCTAGCGGGCACTTGGACTATATAGGTTAATTAGCAGGCACTTGGACTATGGAGGTTACCTAGCGGGCACTTGGACTGTCTAGGTTACCTAACGGGCACTTGGACTATGTAGGTTAATTAGCGGGCACTTGGACTATGTAGGTTACTTAGCGGGCACTTGGACTATCTAGGTTAACGAACAGGGACGTGGACTATGTAGGTAACCTAATGGGCACTTGGAATATCTAGGTTAGGTAACGGGCACTTGGACTATCTAGGTTACCTAGCGGGAACTTGGAATATGTAGGTTAACTAGCGGGCACTTGGACTATAGTTTAACTAGCGGGCACTTGGACTATATAGGTTACCTAGCGGGCCCTTGGTCTATGTATGTTACCTAGCGCAACTTGGACTATCTAAGTTAACGAACGTGCACTTGGACTATGTAGGTAACCTAGCGGGCACTTGGACAGTATAGGTTACCTAGCGGGCACTTGGACTATCTAGTTTAACGAATGGGCACTTGGACTATGTAGGTTACCTAGCGGGCACTTGGACTATCTAGGTTAGTAAACCGGAACTTGGAATATCTAGGTTACCTAGCGGGCACTTGGACTATGTAGGTTACTTTGCGGGCACTTGGCCTATCTAGGTTACCTAACGGGAACTTGGACTATGTAGGTTTACTAGCGGACACATGGACAATCTTGGTTAACTAGCGGGCACTTGGACAATGCATGCTCCCTAGCGGGCACTATGAATATGTAGCTTCCCTAGAGGGCACTTGGACCATATAAGTTCCCTATGGGCACTTGGACTATCTGGGTTCCCTAACGGGCACTTGGAATATGAAGATTCCCTATCGGGCACTTGGACTATGTAGGTTCCTCATTGGGCACTTGGACTATGTAGGTTCCCTATCGGGCACTTGGACTATGTAGGTTAACTAGCGGGCCCTTCGACTATCTAGGTTACCTAGCGGGCACTTGGACTATCTAGGTTAACTAGCGGGCACTTGTACAATGCAGGTTCCCTAGCGGGCACTTTGACTATGAAGGTTCCATAGAGGGCACTTGGACTATATAGGTTCCCGATGGTTACTTGGACTATCTAGGTGCCCTAACGGGCACTTGGAATACGTAGGTTCCCTTTCGCACACTTGGACTATGTAGGTTCCTCAGCGGGCACTTGGACTATGTAGGTTAACTAGCGGGCACTTGGACTATCTAGGTTGTCCAGCAGGCACTTGGACTATGTACGTCCCCTAGCGGGCACTTGGACTATGTAGGTTAACTAGCGGGCACTTGGACGATCTAGGTTATCTAGAGGGCACTTGGACTATCTAGGTTAACTAACGGACCTTGGACTATGTAGGTTAACTAGCGGGCACTTGGACGATCTAGGTTAACTAGCAGGCACTTGGACTATCTAGGTTAACTAGCGGGAACTTAGACTCTCTATGTTAACTGGCGGGCACTTGGACGATGCAGGTTCCCTAGAGGGCACTTGGACTATGTAGGTTCCCTAACGGGCACTTGGACTATGTAGGTCCCTTAGCGGGCACTTGGACTATGTTGGTTCCCTATCGGGCAGTTGGACTCTGTGGGTACCCTAACGGGCATTTGGACTATGTAGGTTCCCTAGCGGTCACTTGGACTATGTCGGTCCCTTAGCGGGCACTTGGACTATGTTGGTTCCCTATCGGGCAGTTGGACTATGTGGGTACCCTAGCAGGCAGTTGGACTATCTAGGTTACCTAGCAGGCACTTTGACTATCTAGGTTAACTAACGGGCACTTGGACTATGTAGGTTCCCTAGCGGGCATTTGGACTATGTAGGTTACCTAGCAGGCACTTGGACTGTCTAGGTTACCTAGCGGGCACTTGAACTATCTAGGTTAACGAACGGGCACTTGGACTATGTAGGTTAGCTAACAGGAACTTGGACTATCTAGGTTAACGAACGGGCACTTGGACTATGGAGGTTACCTAGCGGGCACTTGGACTATGTAGGTTACCTAGCAGGCACTTGGACTATCTAGGTTAGCTAACGGGTACTTGGACTATCTAGGTTACCTAGCGGGCACTTGGACTATGTAGGTTCCCTAGCAGGGCTTTGACTATGTAAGTTCTCTAACGGGCACTTGGACTATGTGGGTTCCCTAGCGGGCATTTGGACTATCTAGGTTACCTAACGGGCACTTGGACTATGTACGTTACTAGCGGGCATTTGGACTATGTAGGTTACCTAGCGGATACTTGGACTATGTAGGTTCCCCATCAGGGACTTGGACAATGTAGGTTAACTAGCGGGCACTTGGACTATCTAGGTTAACTAGCGGGCCCTTGCACTATGTAGGTTAAGTAGCGGGCTCTTGTACTATCTAGGTTAACGAACGGGCACGTGGACTATGTAGGTAACCAAGCGGGCACTTGGACAGTCTAGGTTACCTAGAGGGCACTTGGAAAATCTAGGTTAATGAATCGGCACTTGGATTATGTAGGTTACCTCGCGGGCACTTAGACTATTTGGGTACCCTAGCGGGCATTTGGACTATCTAGGTTACCTAACGGGCATTTGGACTATGTAGGTTCCCTAGCGGGCACTTGGATTATGTAGGTTCCCTTCTTGCACTTGGACTATGTAGGTTTCTAGCGGGCATTTGGACTATGTAGGTTACCTAGCGGGCACTTGGGCTATGTAGGTTCCCTAGCGGGCATTTGGACTATCTAGGTTACCTAACGGGCATTTGGACTACGTACGTTACTAGTGGGCATTTGGACTATGTAGGTTACCTAGCGGATACTTGGACTATGTAGGTTCCCCATCAGGGACTTGGACAATGTAGGTTAACTAGCGGGCACTTGGACTATCTAGGTTAACTAGCGGGCCCTTGGACTATGTAGGTTAACTAGCGGGCCCTTTGACGATCTAGGTTAGCAAACGGGCACTTGGACTATGTAGGTTACCTATCAGGCACTTGGACTGTCTAGGTTACCTAGCGGGCACTTGAACTATCTAGGTTAACGAACGGGCACTTGGACTATGTAGGTTAGCTAACAGGAACTTGGACTATCTAGGTTAACGAACGGGCACTTGGACTATGGATGTTACCTAGCGGGCACTTGGACTATGGAGGTTACCCAGCGGGCACTTGGACTATCTAGGTTACCTAACGGGCACTTGGACTATGCAGGTAACCTAGCGGGCACTTGGACTGTTTAAGTTACCTAGAGGGCACATGGACTATAGGTTAACTAGCGGGCACTTGGACTATATAGGTTACCTAGCGGCCCTTAGACTATGTTGGTTACCTACCGCGACTTGGACTATCTAAGTTAACGAACGTGCACTTGGACTATGTAAGTAACCTAGTGGGCACTTGGACAGTATAGGTTACCTAGCGGGCACTTGGACTATCTAGGTTAGCAAACCGGAACTTGGAATATCTAGGTTACCTAGCGGGCACTTGGATTATGTAGGATCCCTATTGGACATTTGTACTACTTAGCTTAACTAGCGGGCACTTTGACTATCTAGGTTAACTAGCGGGCACTTGGACTATCTAGGTCAACTAGCGGGCCATTGTACTATGTAGGTTAACTAGCGGGCACTTGGCCTATCTAGGTTACCTAACGGGAACTTGGACTATGTAGGTTTACTAGCGGACCCTTGGACTATCTAGATTAACTAGCGGGCACTTGGACGATGCAGGTTCCCTAGCGGGCACTTGGACTATATAGGTTAATTAGCAGGCACTTGGACTATGGAGGTTACCTAGCGGGCACTTGGACTGTCTAGGTTACCTAACGGGCACTTGGACTATGTAGGTTAATTAGCGGGCACTTGGACTATGTAGGTTACTTAGCGGGCACTTGGACTATCTAGGTTAACGAACAGGGACGTGGACTATGTAGGTAACCTAATGGGCACTTGGAATATCTAGGTTAGGTAACGGGCACTTGGACTATCTAGGTTACCTAGCGGGAACTTGGAATATGTAGGTTACCTAGCGGGCACTTGGACTATAGTTTAACTAGCGGGCACTTGGACTATATAGGTTACCTAGCGGGCCCTTGGTCTATGTATGTTACCTAGCGCAACTTGGACTATCTAAGTTAACGAACGTGCACTTGGACTATGTAGGTAACCTAGCGGGCACTTGGACAGTATAGGTTACCTAGCGGGCACTTGGACTATCTAGTTTAACGAATGGGCACTTGGACTATGTAGGTTACCTAGCGGGCACTTGGACTATCTAGGTTAGTAAACCGGAACTTGGAATATCTAGGTTACCTAGCGGGCACTTGGACTATGTAGGTTACTTTGCGGGCACTTGGCCTATCTAGGTTACCTAACGGGAACTTGGACTATGTAGGTTTACTAGCGGACACTTGGACAATCTTGGTTAACTAGCGGGCACTTGGACAATGCAGGTTCCCTAGCGGGCACTATGAATATGTAGCTTCCCTAGAGGGCACTTGGACCATATAAGTTCCCTATGGGCACTTGGACTATCTGGGTTCCCTAACGGGCACTTGGAATATGAAGATTCCCTATCGGGCACTTGGACTATGTAGGTTCCTCATTGGGCACTTGGACTATGTAGGTTCCCTATCGGGCACTTGGACTATGTAGGTTAACTAGCGGGCCCTTCGACTATCTAGGTTACCTAGCGGGCACTTGGACTATCTAGGTTAACTAGCGGGCACTTGTACAATGCAGGTTCCCTAGCGGGCACTTTGACTATGAAGGTTCCATAGAGGGCACTTGGACTATATAGGTTCCCTATGGTTACTTGGACTATCTAGGTGCCCTAACGGGCACTTGGAATACGTAGGTTCCCTTTCGCACACTTGGACTATGTAGGTTCCTCAGCGGGCACTTGGACTATGTAGGTTAACTAGCGGGCACTTGGACTATCTAGGTTGTCCAGCAGGCACTTGGACTATGTACGTCCCCTAGCGGGCACTTGGACTATGTAGGTTAACTAGCGGGCACTTGGACGATCTAGGTTATCTAGAGGGCACTTGGACTATCTAGGTTAACTAACGGACCTTGGACTATGTAGGTTAACTAGCGGGCACTTGGACGATCTAGGTTAACTAGCAGGCACTTGGACTATCTAGGTTAACTAGCGGGAACTTAGACTCTCTATGTTAACTGGCGGGCACTTGGACGATGCAGGTTCCCTAGAGGGCACTTGGACTATGTAGGTTCCCTAACGGGCACTTGGACTATGTAGACCCTTAGCGGGCACTTGGACTATGTTGGTTCCCTATCGGGCAGTTGGACTCTGTGGGTACCCTAACGGGCATTTGGACTATGTAGGTTCCCTAGCGGTCACTTGGACTATGTCGGTCCCTTAGCGGGCACTTGGACTATGTTGGTTCCCTATCGGGCAGTTGGACTATGTGGGTACCCTAGCAGGCATTTGGACTATCTAGGTTACCTAGCAGGCACTTTGACTATCTAGGTTAACTAACGGGCACTTGGACTATGTAGGTTCCCTAGCGGGCACTTGGACTATGTAGGTTACCTAGCAGGCACTTGGACTGTCTAGGTTACCTAGCGGGCACTTGAACTATCTAGGTTAACGAACGGGCACTTGGACTATGTAGGTTAGCTAACAGGAACTTGGACTATCTAGGTTAACGAACGGGCACTTGGACTATGGAGGTTACCTAGCGGGCACTTGGACTATGTAGGTTACCTAGCAGGCACTTGGACTATCTAGGTTAGCTAACGGGTACTTGGACTATCTAGGTTACCTAGCGGGCACTTGGACTATGTAGGTTCCCTAGCAGGGCTTTGACTATGTAAGTTCTCTAACGGGCACTTGGACTATGTGGGTTCCCTAGCGGGCATTTGGACTATCTAGGTTACCTAACGGGCACTTGGACTATGTACGTTACTAGCGGGCATTTGGACTATGTAGGTTACCTAGCGGATACTTGGACTATGTAGGTTCCCCATCAGGGACTTGGACAATGTAGGTTAACTAGCGGGCACTTGGACTATCTAGGTTAACTAGCGGGCCCTTGCACTATGTAGGTTAAGTAGCAGGCTCTTGTACTATCTAGGTTAACGAACGGGCACGTGGACTATATAGGTAACCAAGCGGGCACTTGGACAGTCTAGGTTACCTAGAGGGCACTTGGAAAATCTAGGTTAATGAATGGGCACTTGGACAATGTAGGTTACCTCGCGGGCACTTAGACTATTTGGGTACCCTAGCGGGCATTTGGACTATCTAGGTTACCTAACGGGCATTTGGACTATGTAGGTTCCCTAGCGGGCACTTGGATTATGTAGGTTCCCTTCTTGCACTTGGACTATGTAGGTTTCTAGCGGGCATTTGGACTATGTAGGTTACCTAGCGGGCACTTGGGCTATGTAGGTTCCCTAGCGGGCATTTGGACTATCTAGGTTACCTAACGGGCATTTGGACTACGTACGTTACTAGTGGGCATTTGGACTATGTAGGTTACCTAGCGGATACTTGGACTATGTAGGTTCCCCATCAGGGACTTGGACAATGTAGGTTAACTAGCGGGCACTTGGACTATCTAGGTTAACTAGCGGGCCCTTGGACTATGTAGGTTAACTAGCGGGCCTTTTGACGATCTAGGTTAGCAAACGGGCACTTGGACTATGTAGGTTACCTATCAGGCACTTGGACTGTCTAGGTTACCTAGCGGGCACTTGAACTATCTAGGTTAACGAACGGGCACTTGGACTATGTAGGTTAGCTAACAGGAACTTGGACTATCTAGGTTAACGAACGGGCACTTGGACTATGGATGTTACCTAGCGGGCACTTGGACTATGGAGGTTACCCAGCGGGCACTTGGACTATCTAGGTTACCTAACGGGCACTTGGACTATGCAGGCAACCTAGCGGGCACTTGGACTGTTTAAGTTACCTAGAGGGCACATGGACTATAGGTTAACTAGCGGGCACTTGGACTATATAGGTTACCTAGCGGCCCTTAGACTATGTTGGTTACCTACCGCGACTTGGACTATCTAAGTTAACGAACGTGCACTTGGACTATGTAAGTAACCTAGCGGGCACTTGGACAGTATAGGTTACCTAGCGGGCACTTGGACTATCTAGGTTAGCAAACCGGAACTTGGAATATCTAGGTTACCTAGCGGGCACTTGGATTATGTAGGATCCCTATTGGACATTTGTACTACTTAGCTTAACTAGCGGGCACTTTGACTATCTAGGTTAACTAGCGGGCACTTTGACTATCTAGGTCAACTAGCGGGCCATTGTACTATGTAGGTTAACTAGCGGGCACTTGGCCTATCTAGGTTACCTAACGGGAACTTGGACTATGTAGGTTTACTAGCGGACCCTTGGACTATCTAGATTAACTAGCGGGCACTTGGACGATGCAGGTTCCCTAGCGGGCACTTGGACTATATAGGTTAATTAGCAGGCACTTGGACTATGGAGGTTACCTAGCGGGCACTTGGACTGTCTAGGTTACCTAACGGGCACTTGGACTATGTAGGTTAATTAGCGGGCACTTGGACTATGTAGGTTACTTAGCGGGCACTTGGACTATCTAGGTTAACGAACAGGGACGTGGACTATGTAGGTAACCTAATGGGCACTTGGAATATCTAGGTTAGGTAACGGGCACTTGGACTATCTAGGTTACCTAGCGGGAACTTGGAATATGTAGGTTACCTAGCGGGCACTTGGACTATAGTTTAACTAGCGGGCACTTGGACTATATAGGTTACCTAGCGGGCCCTTGGTCTATGTATGTTACCTAGCGCAACTTGGACTATCTAAGTTAACGAACGTGCACTTGGACTATGTAGGTAACCTAGCGGGCACTTGGACAGTATAGGTTACCTAGCGGGCACTTGGACTATCTAGTTTAACGAATGGGCACTTGGACTATGTAGGTTACCTAGCGGGCACTTGGACTATCTAGGTTAGTAAACCGGAACTTGGAATATCTAGGTTACCTAGCGGGCACTTGGACTATGTAGGTTACTTTGCGGGCACTTGGCCTATCTAGGTTACCTAACGGGAACTTGGACTATGTAGGTTTACTAGCGGACACTTGGACAATCTTGGTTAATTAGCGGGCACTTGGACAATGCAGGTTCCCTAGCGGGCACTATGAATATGTAGCTTCCCTAGAGGGCACTTGGACCATATAAGTTCCCTATGGGCACTTGGACTATCTGGGTTCCCTAACGGGCACTTGGAATATGAAGATTCCCTATCGGGCACTTGGACTATGTAGGTTCCTCATTGGGCACTTGGACTATGTAGGTTCCCTATCGGGCACTTGGACTATGTAGGTTAACTAGCGGGCCCTTCGACTATCTAGGTTACCTAGCGGGCACTTGGACTATCTAGGTTAACTAGCGGGCACTTGTACAATGCAGGTTCCCTAGCGGGCACTTTGACTATGAAGGTTCTATAGAGGGCACTTGGACTATATAGGTTCCCTATGGTTACTTGGACTATCTAGGTGCCCTAACGGGCACTTGGAATACGTAGGTTCCCTTTCGCACACTTGGACTATGTAGGTTCCTCAGCGGGCACTTGGACTATGTAGGTTAACTAGCGGGCACTTGGACTATCTAGGTTGTCCAGCAGGCACTTGGACTATGTACGTCCCCTAGCGGGCACTTGGACTATGTAGGTTAACTAGCGGGCACTTGGACGATCTAGGTTATCTAGAGGGCACTTGGACTATCTAGATTAACTAACGGACCTTGGACTATGTAGGTTAACTAGCGGGCACTTGGACGATCTAGGTTAACTAGCAGGCACTTGGACTATCTAGGTTAACTAGCGGGAACTTAGACTCTCTATGTTAACTGGCGGGCACTTGGACGATGCAGGTTCCCTAGAGGGCACTTGGACTATGTAGGTCCCTTAGCGTGCACTTGGACTATGTTGGTTCCCTATCGGGCAGTTGGACTCTGTGGGTACCCTAACGGGCATTTGGACTATGTAGGTTCCCTAGCGGTCACTTGGACTATGTCGGTCCCTTAGCGGGCACTTGGACTATGTTGGTTCCCTATCGGGCAGTTGGACTATGTGGATACCCTAGCAGGCATTTGGACTATCTAGGTTACCTAGCAGGCACTTTGACTATCTAGGTTAACTAACGGGCACTTGGACTATGTAGGTTCCCCAGCGGGCACTTGGACGATGTAGGTTACCTAGCAGGCACTTGGACTGTCTAGGTTACCTAGCGGGCACTTGAACTATCTAGGTTAACGAACGGGCACTTGGACTATGTAGGTTAGCTAACAGGAACTTGGACTATCTAGGTTAACGAACGGGCACTTGGACTATGGAGGTTACCTAGCGGGCACTTGGACTATGTAGGTTACCTAGCAGGCACTTGGACTATCTAGGTTAGCTAACGGGTACTTGGACTATCTAGGTTACCTAGCGGGCACTTGGACTATGTAGGTTCCCTAGCAGGGCTTTGACTATGTAAGTTCTCTAACGGGCACTTGGACTATGTGGGTTCCCTAGCGGGCATTTGGACTATCTAGGTTACCTAACGGGCACTTGGACTATGTACGTTACTAGCGGGCATTTGGACTATGTAGGTTACCTAGCGGATACTTGGACTATGTAGGTTCCCCATCAGGGACTTGGACAATGTAGGTTAACTAGCGGGCACTTGGACTATCTAGGTTAACTAGCGGGCCCTTGGACTATGTAGGTTAACTAGCGGGCCTTTTGACGATCTAGGTTAGCAAACGGGCACTTGGACTATGTAGGTTACCTATCAGGCACTTGGACTGTCTAGGTTACCTAGCGGGCACTTGAACTATCTAGGTTAACGAACGGGCACTTGGACTATGTAGGTTAGCTAACAGGAACTTGGACTATCTAGGTTAACGAACGGGCACTTGGACTATGGATGTTACCTAGCGGGCACTTGGACTATGGAGGTTACCCAGCGGGCACTTGGACTATCTAGGTTACCTAACGGGCACTTGGACTATGCAGGTAACCTAGCGGGCACTTGGACTGTTTAAGTTACCTAGAGGGCACATGGACTATAGGTTAACTAGCGGGCACTTGGACTATATAGGTTACCTAGCGGCCCTTAGACTATGTTGGTTACCTACCGCGACTTGGACTATCTAAGTTAACGAACGTGCACTTGGACTATGTAAGTAACCTAGCGGGCACTTGGACAGTATAGGTTACCTAGCGGGCACTTGGACTATCTAGGTTAGCAAACCGGAACTTGGAATATCTAGGTTACCTAGCGGGCACTTGGATTATGTAGGATCCCTATTGGACATTTGTACTACTTAGGTTAACTAGCGGGCACTTTGACTATCTAGGTTAACTAGCGGGCACTTGGACTATCTAGGTCAACTAGCGGGCCATTGTACTATGTAGGTTAACTAGCGGGCACTTGGCCTATCTAGGTTACCTAACGGGAACTTGGACTATGTAGGTTTACTAGCGGACCCTTGGACTATCTAGATTAACTAGCGGGCACTTGGACGATGCAGGTTCCCTAGCGGGCACTTGGACTATATAGGTTAATTAGCAGGCACTTGGACTATGGAGGTTACCTAGCGGGCACTTGGACTGTCTAGGTTACCTAACGGGCACTTGGACTATGTAGGTTAATTAGCGGGCACTTGGACTATGTAGGTTACTTAGCGGGCACTTGGACTATCTAGGTTAACGAACAGGGACGTGGACTATGTAGGTAACCTAATGGGCACTTGGAATATCTAGGTTAGGTAACGGGCACTTGGACTATCTAGGTTACCTAGCGGGAACTTGGAATATGTAGGTTACCTAGCGGGCACTTGGACTATAGTTTAACTAGCGGGCACTTGGACTATATAGGTTACCTAGCGGGCCCTTGGTCTATGTATGTTACCTAGCGCAACTTGGACTATCTAAGTTAACGAACGTGCACTTGGACTATGTAGGTAACCTAGCGGGCACTTGGACAGTATAGGTTACCTAGCGGGCACTTGGACTATCTAGTTTAACGAATGGGCACTTGGACTATGTAGGTTACCTAGCGGGCACTTGGACTATCTAGGTTAGTAAACCGGAACTTGGAATATCTAGGTTACCTAGCGGGCACTTGGACTATGTAGGTTACTTTGCGGGCACTTGGCCTATCTAGGTTACCTAACGGGAACTTGGACTATGTAGGTTTACTAGCGGACACTTGGACAATCTTGGTTAATTAGCGGGCACTTGGACAATGCAGGTTCCCTAGCGGGCACTATGAATATGTAGCTTCCCTAGAGGGCACTTGGACCATATAAGTTCCCTATGGGCACTTGGACTATCTGGGTTCCCTAACGGGCACTTGGAATATGAAGATTCCCTATCGGGCACTTGGACTATGTAGGTTCCTCATTGGGCACTTGGACTATGTAGGTTCCCTATCGGGCACTTGGACTATGTAGGTTAACTAGCGGGCCCTTCGACTATCTAGGTTACCTAGCGGGCACTTGGACTATCTAGGTTAACTAGCGGGCACTTGTACAATGCAGGTTCCCTAGCGGGCACTTTGACTATGAAGGTTCCATAGAGGGCACTTGGACTATATAGGTTCCCTATGGTTACTTGGACTATCTAGGTGCCCTAACGGGCACTTGGAATACGTAGGTTCCCTTTCGCACACTTGGACTATGTAGGTTCCTCAGCGGGCACTTGGACTATGTAGGTTAACTAGCGGGCACTTGGACTATCTAGGTTGTCCAGCAGGCACTTGGACTATGTACGTCCCCTAGCGGGCACTTGGACTATGTAGGTTAACTAGCGGGCACTTGGACGATCTAGGTTATCTAGAGGGCACTTGGACTATCTAGGTTAACTAACGGACCTTGGACTATGTAGGTTAACTAGCGGGCACTTGGACGATCTAGGTTAACTAGCAGGCACTTGGACTATCTAGGTTAACTAGCGGGAACTTAGACTCTCTATGTTAACTGGCGGGCACTTGGACGATGCAGGTTCCCTAGAGGGCACTTGGACTATGTAGGTTCCCTAACGGGCACTTGGACTATGTAGACCCTTAGCGGGCACTTGGACTATGTTGGTTCCCTATCGGGCAGTTGGACTCTGTGGGTACCCTAACGGGCATTTGGACTATGTAGGTTCCCTAGCGGTCACTTGGACTATGTCGGTCCCTTAGCGGGCACTTGGACTATGTTGGTTCCCTATCGGGCAGTTGGACTATGTGGGTACCCTAGCAGGCATTTGGACTATCTAGGTTACCTAGCAGGCACTTTGACTATCTAGGTTAACTAACGGGCACTTGGACTATGTAGGTTCCCTAGCGGGCACTTGGACTATGTAGGTTACCTAGCAGGCACTTGGACTGTCTAGGTTACCTAGCGGGCACTTGAACTATCTAGGTTAACGAACGGGCACTTGGACTATGTAGGTTAGCTAACAGGAACTTGGACTATCTAGGTTAACGAACGGGCACTTGGACTATGGAGGTTACCTAGCGGGCACTTGGACTATGTAGGTTACCTAGCAGGCACTTGGACTATCTAGGTTAGATAACGGGTACTTGGACTATCTAGGTTACCTAGCGGGCACTTGGACTATGTAGGTTCCCTAGCAGGGCTTTGACTATGTAAGTTCTCTAACGGGCACTTGGACTATGTGGGTTCCCTAGCGGGCATTTGGACTATCTAGGTTACCTAACGGGCACTTGGACTATGTACGTTACTAGCGGGCATTTGGACTATGTAGGTTACCTAGCGGATACTTGGACTATGTAGGTTCCCCATCAGGGACTTGGACAATGTAGGTTAACTAGCGGGCACTTGGACTATCTAGGTTAACTAGCGGGCCCTTGGACTATGTAGGTTAACTAGCGGGCCTTTTGACGATCTAGGTTAGCAAACGGGCACTTGGACTATGTAGGTTACCTATCAGGCACTTGGACTGTCTAGGTTACCTAGCGGGCACTTGAACTATCTAGGTTAACGAACGGGCACTTGGACTATGTAGGTTAGCTAACAGGAACTTGGACTATCTAGGTTAACGAACGGGCACTTGGACTATGGATGTTACCTAGCGGGCACTTGGACTATGGAGGTTACCCAGCGGGCACTTGGACTATCTAGGTTACCTAACGGGCACTTGGACTATGCAGGTAACCTAGCGGGCACTTGGACTGTTTAAGTTACCTAGAGGGCACATGGACTATAGGTTAACTAGCGGGCACTTGGACTATATAGGTTACCTAGCGGCCCTTAGACTATGTTGGTTACCTACCGCGACTTGGACTATCTAAGTTAACGAACGTGCACTTGGACTATGTAAGTAACCTAGCGGGCACTTGGACAGTATAGGTTACCTAGCGGGCACTTGGACTATCTAGGTTAGCAAACCGGAACTTGGAATATCTAGGTTACCTAGCGGGCACTTGGATTATGTAGGATCCCATTTGGACATTTGTACTACTTAGGTTAACTAGCGGGCACTTTGACTATCTAGGTTAACTAGCGGGCACTTGGACTATCTAGGTCAACTAGCGGGCCATTGTACTATGTAGGTTAACTAGCGGGCACTTGGCCTATCTAGGTTACCTAACGGGAATTGGACTATGTAGGTTTACTAGCGGACCCTTGGACTATCTAGATTAACTAGCGGGCACTTGGACGATGCAGGTTCCCTAGCGGGCACTTGGACTATATAGGTTAATTAGCAGGCACTTGGACTATGGAGGTTACCTAGCGGGCACTTGGACTGTCTAGGTTACCTAACGGGCACTTGGACTATGTAGGTTAATTAGCGGGCACTTGGACTATGTAGGTTACTTAGCGGGCACTTGGACTATCTAGGTTAACGAACAGGGACGTGGACTATGTAGGTAACCTAATGGGCACTTGGAATATCTAGGTTAGGTAACGGGCACTTGGACTATCTAGGTTACCTAGCGGGAACTTGGAATATGTAGGTTACCTAGCGGGCACTTGGACTATAGTTTAACTAGCGGGCACTTGGACTATATAGGTTACCTAGCGGGCCCTTGGTCTATGTATGTTACCTAGCGCAACTTGGACTATCTAAGTTAACGAACGTGCACTTGGACTATGTAGGTAACCTAGCGGGCACTTGGACAGTATAGGTTACCTAGCGGGCACTTGGACTATCTAGTTTAACGAATGGGCACTTGGACTATGTAGGTTACCTAGCGGGCACTTGGACTATCTAGGTTAGTAAACCGGAACTTGGAATATCTAGGTTACCTAGCGGGCACTTGGACTATGTAGGTTACTTTGCGGGCACTTGGCCTATCTAGGTTACCTAATGGGAACTTGGACTATGTAGGTTTACTAGCGGACACTTGGACAATCTTGGTTAACTAGCGGGCACTTGGACAATGCAGGTTCCCTAGCGGGCACTATGAATATGTAGCTTCCCTAGAGGGCACTTGGACCATATAAGTTCCCTATGGGCACTTGGACTATCTGGGTTCCCTAACGGGCACTTGGAATATGAAGATTCCCTATCGGGCACTTGGACTATGTAGGTTCCTCAGCGGGCACTTGGACTATGTAGGCTAACTAGCGGGCACTTGGACTATCTAGGTTGTCCAGCAGGCACTTGGACTATGTACGTCCCCTAGCGGGCACTTGGACTATGTAGGTTAACTAGCGGGCACTTGGACGATATAGGTTATCTAGAGGGCACTTGGACTATCTAGGTTAACTAACGGACCTTGGACTATGTAGGTTAACTAGCGGGCACTTGGACGATCTAGGTTAACTAGCAGGCACTTGGACTATCTAGGTTAACTAGCGGGAACTTAGACTCTCTATGTTAACTGGCGGGCACTTGGACGATGCAGGTTCCCTAGAGGGCACTTGGACTATGTAGGTTCCCTAACGGGCACTTGGACTATGTAGACCCTTAGCGGGCACTTGGACTATGTTGGTTCCCTAGCGGGCACTTGGACTATGTAGGTTCCCTAGCAGGGCTTTGATTATGTAAGTTCTCTAATGGGCACTTGGGCTATGTGGGTTCCCTAGCGGGCATTTGGACTATCTAGGTTACCTAACGGACACTTGGACTATGTACGTTACTAGCGGGCATTTGGACTATGTAGGTTACCTAGCGGATACTTGGACTATGTAGGTTCCCCATCAGGGACTTGGACAATGTAGGTTAAATAGCGGGCACTTGGACTATCTAGGTTAACTAGCGGGCCCTTGGACTATGTAGGTTAACTAGCGGGCCCTTTGACGATCTAGGTTAGCAAACGGGCACTTGGACTATGTAGGTTACCTAGCAGGCACTTGGACTGTCTAGGTTACCTAGAGGGCACTTGAACTATCTAGGTTAACGAACGGGCACTTGGACTATGTAGGTTAGCTAACAGGAACTTGGACTATCTAGGTTAATGAACGGGCACTTGGACTATGGAGGTTACCTAGCGGGCACTTGGACTATGGAGGTTACCTAGCAGGCACTTGGACTATCTAGGTTAGCTAACGGGTACTTGGACTATCTAGGTTACCTAGCGGGCACTTGGACTATGTAGGTTCCCTATCGGGCAGTTGGACTCTGTGGGTACCCTAACGGGCATTTGGACTATGTAGGTTCCCTAGCGGTCACTTGGACTATGTCGGTCCCTTAGCGGGCCCTTGGACTATGTTGGTTCCCTATCGGGCAGTTGGACTATGTGGGTACCCTAGCAGGCATTTGGACTATCTAGGTTACCTAGCAGGCACTTTGACTATCTAGGTTAACTAACGGGCACTTGGACTATGTAGGTTACCTAGCGGGCACTTGGACTATGTAGGTTACTTTGCGGGCACTTGGCCTATCTAGGTTACCTAACGGGAATTGGACTATGTAGGTTTACTAGCGGACACTTGGATAATCTTGGTTAACTAGCGGGCACTTGGACAATGCAGGTTCCCTAGCGGGCACTATGAATATGTAGCTTCCCTAGAGGGCACTTGGACCATATAAGTTCCCTATGGGCACTTGGACTATCTGGGTTCCCTAACGGGCACTTGGAATATGAAGATTCCCTATCGGGCACTTGGATTATGTAGGTTCCTCATTGGGCACTTGGACTATGTAGGTTCCCTATCGGGCACTTGGACTATGTAGGTTAACTAGCGGGCCCTTCGACTATCTAGGTTACCTAGCGGGCACTTGGACTATCTAGGTTAACTAGCGGGCACTTGTACAATGCAGGTTCCCTAGCGGGCACTTTGACTATGAAGGTTCCATAGAGGGCACTTGGACTATATAGGTTCCCTATGGTTACTTGGACTATCTAGGTGCCCTAACGGGCACTTGGAATACGTAGGTTCCCTTTCGCACACTTGGACTATGTAGGTTCTCAGCGGGCACTTGGACTATGTAGGTTAACTAGCGGGCACTTGGACTATCTAGGTTGTCCAGCGGGCACTTGGACTATGTACGTCCCCTAGCGGGCACTTGGACTATGTAGATTAACTAGCGGGCACTTGGACGATCTAGGTTATCTAGAGGGCACTTGGACTATCTAGGATAACTAATGGACCTTGGACTATGTAGGTTAACTAGCGGGCACTTCGACGATCTAGGTTAACTAGCAGGCACTTGGACTATCTAGGTTAACTAGCGGGAACTTAGACTCTCTATGTTAACTGGCGGGCACTTGGACGATGCAGGTTCCCTAGAGGGCACTTGGAATATGTAGGTTCCCTAACGGGCACTTGGACTATGTAGGTCCCTTAGCGGGCACTTGGACTATGTTGGTTCCCTATCGGGCAGTTGGACTCTGTGGGTACCCTAACGGGCATTTGGACTATGTAGGTTCCCTAGCGGTCACTTGGACTATGTCGATCACTTAGCGGGCACTTGGACTATGTTGGTTCCCTATCGGGCAGTTGGACTATGTGGGTACCCTAGCAGGCATTTGGACTATCTAGGTTACCTAGCAGGCACTTTGACTATCTAAGTTAACTAATGGGCACTTGGACTATGTAGGTTACCTAGCGGGCACTTGGACTATGTAGATCCCTAGCGGGCACTTAGACTATGTAGGTTACCTAGCAGGCACTTGGACTGTCTAGGTTACCTAGCGGGCACTTGAACTATCTAGGTTAACGAACGGACACTTGGACTATGTAGGTTAGCCAACAGGAACTTGGACTATATACGTTAACGAACGGGCAATTGGACTATGGAGGTTACCTAGCGGGCACTTGGACTATGGAGGTTACCTAGCGGGCACTTGGACTATCTAGGTTAGCTAACGGGTACTTGGACTATCTAGGTTCCCTAGCGGGCACTTGGACTATGTAGGTTCCCTAGCAGGGCTTTGATTATGTAAGTTCTCTAATGGGCACTTGGGCTATGTGGGTTCCCTAGCGGGCATTTGGACTATCTAGGTTACCTAACGGGCACTTGGACTATGTACGTTACTAGCGGGCATTTGGACTATGTAGGTTACCTAGCGGATACTTGGACTATGTAGGTTCCCCATCAGGGACTTGGACAATGTAGGTTAAATAGCGGGCACTTGGACTATCTAGGTTAACTAGCGGGCCCTTGGACTATGTAGGTTAACTAGCGGGCCCTTTGACGATCTAGGTTAGCAAACGGGCACTTGGACTATGTAGGTTACCTAGCAGGCACTTGGACTGTCTAGGTTACCTAGAGGGCACTTGAACTATCTAGGTTAACGAACGGGCACTTGGACTATGTAGGTTAGCTAACAGGAACTTGGACTATCTATGTTAATGAACGGGCACTTGGACTATGGAGGTTACCTAGCGGGCACTTGGACTATGGAGGTTACCTAGCGGGCACATGGACTATCTAGGTTAGCTAACGGGTACTTGGACTATCTAGGTTACCTAGCGGGCACTTGGACTATGTAGGTTCCCTATCGGGCAGTTGGACTCTGTGGGTACCCTAACGGGCATTTGGACTATGTAGGTTCCCTAGCGGTCACTTGGACTATGTCGGTTCCTTAGCGGGCACTTGGACTATGTTGGTTCCCTATCGGGCAGTTGGACTATGTGGGTACCCTGGCAGGCACTTTGACTATCTAGGTTAACTAACGGGCACTTGGACTATGAAGGTTACCTAGCGGGCACTTGGACTATGTAGGTCCCTAGCGGGCACTTAGACTATGTAGGTTACCTAGCAGGCACTTGGACTGTCTAGGTTACCTAGCGGGCACTTGAACTATCTAGGTTAACGAACGGACACTTGGACTATGTAGGTTAGCTAACAGGAACTTGGACTATATAGGTTAACGAACGGGCACTTGGACTATGGAGGTTACCTAGCGGGCACTTGGACTATGGAGGTTACCTAGCGGGCACTTGGACTATCTAGGTTAGCTAACGGGTACTTGGACTATCTAGGTTCCCTAGCGGGCACTTGGACTATGTAGGTTCCCTAGCAGGGCTTTGATTATGTAAGTTCTCTAATGGGCACTTGGGCTATGTGGGTTCCCTAGCGGGCATTTGGACTATCTAGGTTACCTAACGGACACTTGGACTATGTACGTTACTAGCGGGCATTTGGACTATGTAGGTTACCTAGCGGATACTTGGACTATGTAGGTTCCCCATCAGGGACTTGGACAATATAGGTTAACTAGCGGGCACTTGGACTATCTAGGTTAACTAGCGGGCCCTTGGACTATGTAGGTTAACTAGCGGGCCCTTTGACAATCTAGGTTAGCAAACGGGCACTTGGACTGTCTAGGTTACCTAGAGGGCACTTGAACTATCTAGGTTAACGAACGGGCACTTGGACTATGTAGGTTAGCTAACAGGAACTTGGACTATCTAGGTTAATGAACGGGCACTTGGACTATGGAGGTTACCTAGCGGGCACTTGGACTATGGAGGTTACCTAGCGGGCACTTGGACTATCTAGGTTAGCTAACGGGTACTTGGACTATCTAGGTTACCTAGCGGGCACTTGGACTATGTAGGTTACCTAGCGGGCACTTGTACTATCTAGGTTACCTAACGGGCACTTGGACTATGCAGGTAACCTAGCGGGCACTTGGACTATGTAGGTTAACTAGCGGTCACTTGGACTATCTAGGTTACCTAACGGGCACCTGGACTATCTAGATTACCTAGTGGGCACTTGGATTCTAAAGGTTACCTAGCCGGCCCTTGGACTATGTAGGTTACCTAGCGGGCAATTGGACTATCTAGGTTAACGAACGGGCACGTGGACTATGTAGGTAACCTAACGGGCACTTGGAATATCTAGGTTAGGTAACGGGCACTTGGACTATCTAGGTTACCTAGCGGAAACTTGGAATGTGTAGGTTACCTAGAGGGCACTTGGACTATAGGCTAACTAGCGGGCACTTGGACTTATAGGTTACCTAGCGGCCCTTGGACTATGCTGGTTACCTACCGCGACTTGGACTATCTAAGTTAACGAAAGTGCACTTGGACTATGTAAGTAACCTAGCGGGCACTTGGACAGTATAGGTTACCTAGCAGGCACTTGGACTATCTAGGTTAACGAAGGGGCACTTGGACTACGTAGGTTACCTAGCGGGCACTTGGACTATCTAGGTTAGCAAACCGGAACTTGGAATATCTAGGTTACCTAGCGGGCACTTGGACTATGTAGGATCCCTATCGGACATTTGTACTACTTAGGTTAACTAGCGGGCACTTTGACTATCTAGGTTAACTAGCGGGCACTTGGACTATCTAGGTCAACTAGCGGGCCATTGTACTATGTAGGTTAACTAGCGGGCACTTGGCTTATCTAGGTTACCTAACGGGAACTTGGACTATGTAGGTTTACTAGCGGACCCTTGGACGATCTAGGTTAACTAGCGGGCACTATGAATATGTAGCTTCCCTAGAGGGAACTTGGACTATATAGGTTCCCTATGGGCACTTGGACAATCTGGGTTCCCTAACGGGCACTTGGAATATGAAGATTCCCTATCGGGCACTTGGACTATTTAGGTTCCTCATTGGGCACTTGGACTATGTAGGTTAACTAGCGGGCCCTTGGACTATCTAGGTTACCTAGCGGGCACTTGGACTATCTAGGTTAACTAGAGGGCACTTGTACAATGCAGGTTCCCTAGCGGGCACTTTGACTATGTAGGTTCCCTAGAGGGCACTTGGACTATATAGTTTCCCTATGGTTACTTGGACTATCTAGGTGCCCTAACGGGCACTTGGAATACGTAAGTTCCCTTTCGCACACTTGGACTATGTAGGTTCCTCAGCGGGCACTTGGATTTTGTAGGTTAACTAGCGGGCACTTGGACTATCTAGGTTGTCCAGCAGGCACTTGGACTATGTACGTCCCCTAGCGGGCACTTGGACTATCAAGGTTAACTAGAGGGCCCTTGGACTATGTAGGTTATCTAGAGGGCACTTGGACTATCTAGGTTAACTAACGGACCTTGGACTATGTAGGTTAACTAGCGGGCACTTGGACGATCTAGGTTAACTAGCGGGCACTTGGACTATCTAGGTTAACTAGCGGGGACTTAGACTCTCTATGTTAACTGGCGGGCACTTGGACGATGCAGGTTCCCTAGAGGGCACTTGGACTATGTAGGTTCCCTAACGGGCACTTGGACTATGTAGGTCCCTTAGCGGGCACTTGGACTATGTAGGTTACCTAGCGGGCACTTGGACTATGTAGGTCCCTAGCGGGCACTTAGACTATGTAGGTTACCTAGCAGGCACTTGGACTGTCTAGGTTACCTAGCGGGCACTTGAACTATCTAGGTTAACGAACGGACACTTGGACTATGTAGGTTAGCTAACAGGAACTTGGACTATCTAGGTTAACGAACGGGCACTTGGACTATGGAGGTTACCTAGCGGGCACTTGGACTATGGAGGTTACCTAGCGGGCACTTGGACTATCTAGGTTAGCTAACGGGCACTTGGACTATGTAGGTTCCCTAGCAGGGCTTTGATTATGTAAGTTCTCTAATGGGCACTTGGGCTATGTGGGATCCCTAGCGGGCATTTGGACTATCTAGGTTACCTAACGGGCACTTGGACTATGTACGTTACTATCGGGCATTTGGACTATGTAGGTTACCTAGCGGATACTTGGACTACGTAGGTTCCCCATCAGGGACTTGGACAATGTAGGTTAACTAGCGGGCACTTGGACTATCTAGGTTAACTAGCGGGCCCTTGGACTATGTAGGTTAACTACCGGGCCCTTTGACGATCTTGGTTAGCAAACGGGCACTTGGACTATGTAGGTTACCTAGCAGGCACTTGGACTGTCTAGGTTACCTAGCGGGCACTTGAATTATCTAGGTTAACGAACGGGCACTTGGACTATGTAGGTTAGCTAACAGGAACTTGGACTATCTAGGTTAACGAACGGGCACTTGGACTATGGCGGTTACCTAGCGGGCACTTGGAATATCTGGGTTCCCTAACGGGCACTTGGAATATGAAGATTCCCTATCGGGCACTTGGACTATGTAGGTTCCTCATTGGGCACTTGGACTATGTAGGTTCCCTATCGGGCACTTGGACTATGTAGGTTAACTAGCGGGCCCTTGGACTATCTAGGTTACCTAGCGGGCACTTGGACTATCTAGGTTAACTAGAGGGCACTTGTACAATGCAGGTTCCCTAGCGGGCACTTTGACTATGTAGGTTCCCTAGAGGGCACTTGGACGATATAGGTTCCCTATGGGCACTTGGACTATCTAGGTGCCCTAATGGGCACTTGGAATAGGTAGGTTCCCTTTCGGACACTTGGACTATGTAGGTTCCTCATCGGTCACTTGGACTATGTAGGTTAACTAGCGGGCACTTGGACTATGCAGGTTCCCTAGAGGGCACTTGGACTATGTTTGTCCCTTAACGGGCACTTGGACTATGTAGGTTCCCTATCGGGCAGTTGGACTATGTAGGTTAACTAGCGGGCCCTTAGACTATCTAGGTTACCTAGCGGGCACTTGGACTATGTACGTCCCCTAGCGGGCACTTGGACTATCTAGGTTAAATAGAGGGCCCATGGACTATGTAGGTTAACTAGCGGGCACTTGGAATATCTAGGTTAACTAGCGGACCTTGGACTATGTAGGTTAACTAGCGGGCACTTGGACAATATAGGTAACCTAACGGGCACTTGGACTATCTAGCTTAGGTAACGGGCACTTGGACTATAGGTTACCTAGCGGGAACTTGGAATATGTAGGTTACCTAGAGAGCACTTGGACTATAGGTTAACTAGCGGGCACTTGGACTATATAGGTTACCTTGCGGCCCTTGGACTATGTTGGTTACCTACCGCGACTTGGACTATCTAAGTTAACGAACGTGCACTTGGACTATGTAAGTAACCTAGCGGGCACTTGGACAGTATAGGTTACCTAGCGGGCACTTGGACTATCTAGGTTAACGAATGGGCACTTGGACTATGTAGGTTACCTAGCGGGCACTTGGACTATCTAGGTTAGCAAACCGGAACTTGGAATATCTAGGTTACCTAGCGGGCACTTGGACTATGTAGGATCCCTATTGGACATTTGTACTACTTAGGTTAACTAGCGGGCACTTTGACTATCTAGGTTAACTAGCGGGCACTTGAACTATCTAGGTCAACTAGCGGGCCATTGTACTATGTAGGTTAACTAGCGGGCACTTGGCCTATCTAGGTTACCTAACGGGAACTTGGACTATGTAGGTTTACTAGCGGACACTTGGACGATCTAGGTTAACTAGCGGGCACTTGGACAATGCAGGTTCCCTAGCGGGCACTATTAATATGTAGCTTCCCTAGAGGGCACTTGGACTATGTAGGTTCCCTATGGGCACTTGGACTATCTGGGTTCCCTAACGGGCACTTGGAATATGAAGATTCCCTATCGGGCACTTGGACTATGTAGGTTCCTCATTGGGCACTTGGACTATGTAGGTTCCCTATCGGGCACTTGGACTTTGTAGGTTAACTAGCGGGCCCTTGGACTATCTAGGTTACCTAGCGGGCACTTGGACTATCTAGGTTAACTAGAGGGCACTTGTACAATGCAGGTTCCCTAGCGGGCACTTTGACTATGTAGGTTCACTAGAGGGCACTTGGACGATATATGTTCCCTATGGGCACTTGGACTATCTAGGTGCACTAATGGGCACTTGGAATACGTAGGTTCCCTTTCGGACACTTGGACTATGTAGGTTCCTCATCGGGCACTTGGACTATGTAGGTTAACTAGCGGGCACTTGGACTATCTAGGTTACCTAGCGGGCACTTGGACTATGCAGGTTCCCTAGCGGGCACTTGGACTATGTTCGTCCCTTAGCGGGCACATGGACTATGGAGGTTCCCTATCGGGCAGTTGGACTATGTAGGTTAACTAGCGGGCCCTTAGACTATCTAGATTACCTAGCGGGCACTTGGACTATGTACGTCTTCTAGCGGTCACTTGGACTATCTAGGTTAACTAGAGGGCCCTTGGACTATATAGGTTAACTAGCGGGCACTTGGAATATCTAGGTTAACTAGCGGACCTTGGACTATGTAGGTTAACTAGCGGGCACTTGGACAATATAGGTAACCTAACGGGCACTTGGATTATCTAGGTTAGGTAACGGGCACTTGGACTATAGGTTACCTAGCGGGAACTTGGAATATGTAGGTTACCTAGAGGGCACTTCGACTATAGGTTAACTAGCGGGCACTTGGACTATATAGGTTACCTAGCGGCCCTTGGACTATGTTGGTTACCTACCGCGACTTGGACTATCTAAGTTAACGAACGTGCACTTGGACTATGTAAGTAACCTAGCGGGCACTTGGACAGTATAGGTTACCTAGCGGGCACTTGGACTATCTAGGTTAACGAATGGGCACTTGGACTATGTAGGTTATCTAGCGGGCACTTGGACTATCTAGGTTAGCAAACCGGAACTTGGAATATCTAGGTTACCTAGCGGGCACTTGGACTATGTAGGATCCCTATTGGACATTTGTACTACTTAGGTTAACTAGCGGGCACTTTGACTATCTAGGTTAACTAACGGGCACTTGGACTATCTATGTCAACTAGCGGGCCATTGTACTATGTAGGTTAACTAGCGGGCACTTGGCCTATCTAGGTTACCTAACGGGAACTTGGACTATGTAGGTTTACTAGCGGACACTTGGACGATCTAGGTTAACTAGCGGGCACTTGGACAATGCAGGTTCCCTAGCGGGCACTATGAATATGTAGCTTCCCTAGAGGGCACTTGGACTATGTAGGTTCCCTATGGGCACTTGGACTATCTGGGTTCCCTAACGGGCACTTGGAATATGAAGATTCCCTATCGGGCACTTGGACTATGTAGGTTCCTCATTGGGCACTTGGACTATGTAGGTTCCCTATCGGGCACTTGGACTTTGTAGGTTAACTAGCGGGCCCTTGGACTATCTAGGTTAACTAGCGGGCACTTGGACTATCTAGGTTAACTAGAGGGCACTTGTACAATGCTGGTTCCCTAGCAGGCACTTTGACTATGTAGGTTCCCTAGAGGGCACTTGGACGATATATGTTCCCTATGGGCACTTGGACTATCTAGGTGCCCCAAAGGGCACTTGGAATACGTAGGTTCCCTTTCGGACACTTGGACTATGTAGGGTCCTCAGCGGTCACTTGGACTATGTAGGTTAACTAGCGGGCACTTGGACTATCTAGGTTACCTAGCGGGCACTTGAACTATCTAGGTCAACTAGCGGGCCATTGTACTATGTAGGTTAACTAGCGGGCACTTGGCCTATCTAGGTTACCTAACGGGAACTTGGACTATGTAGGTTTACTAGCGGACACTTGGACGATCTAGGTTAACTAGCGGGCACTTGGACAATGCAGGTTCCCTAGCGGGCACTATGAATATGTAGCTTCCCTAGAGGGCACTTGGACTATGTAGGTTCCCTATGGGCACTTGGACTATCTGGGTTCCCTAACGGGCACTTGGAATATGAAGATTCCCTATCGGGCACTTGGACTATGTAGGTTCCTCATTGGGCACTTGGACTATGTAGGTTCCCTATCGGGCACTTGGACTTTGTAGGTTAACTAGCGGGCCCTTGGACTATCTAGGTTACCTAGCGGGCACTTGGACTATCTAGGTTAACTAGAGGGCACTTGTACAATGCAGGTTCCCTAGCGGGCACTTTGACTATGTAGGTTCACTAGAGGGCACTTGGACGATATATGTTCCCTATGGGCACTTGGACTATCTAGGTGCACTAATGGGCACTTGGAATACGTAGGTTCCCTTTCGGACACTTGGACTATGTAGGTTCCTCATCGGGCACTTGGACTATGTAGGTTAACTAGCGGGCACTTGGACTATCTAGGTTACCTAGCGGGCACTTGGACTATGCAGGTTCCCTAGCGGGCACTTGGACTATGTTCGTCCCTTAGCGGGCACATGGACTATGGAGGTTCCCTATCGGGCAGTTGGACTATGTAGGTTAACTAGCGGGCCCTTAGACTATCTAGATTACCTAGCGGGCACTTGGACTATGTACGTCTTCTAGCGGTCACTTGGACTATCTAGGTTAACTAGAGGGCCCTTGGACTATATAGGTTAACTAGCGGGCACTTGGAATATCTAGGTTAACTAGCGGACCTTGGACTATGTAGGTTAACTAGCGGGCACTTGGACAATATAGGTAACCTAACGGGCACTTGGATTATCTAGGTTAGGTAACGGGCACTTGGACTATAGGTTACCTAGCGGGAACTTGGAATATGTAGGTTACCTAGAGGGCACTTCGACTATAGGTTAACTAGCGGGCACTTGGACTATATAGGTTACCTAGCGGCCCTTGGACTATGTTGGTTACCTACCGCGACTTGGACTATCTAAGTTAACGAACGTGCACTTGGACTATGTAAGTAACCTAGCGGGCACTTGGACAGTATAGGTTACCTAGCGGGCACTTGGACTATCTAGGTTAACGAATGGGCACTTGGACTATGTAGGTTATCTAGCGGGCACTTGGACTATCTAGGTTAGCAAACCGGAACTTGGAATATCTAGGTTACCTAGCGGGCACTTGGACTATGTAGGATCCCTATTGGACATTTGTACTACTTAGGTTAACTAGCGGGCACTTTGACTATCTAGGTTAACTAACGGGCACTTGGACTATCTATGTCAACTAGCGGGCCATTGTACTATGTAGGTTAACTAGCGGGCACTTGGCCTATCTAGGTTACCTAACGGGAACTTGGACTATGTAGGTTTACTAGCGGACACTTGGACGATCTAGGTTAACTAGCGGGCACTTGGACAATGCAGGTTCCCTAGCGGGCACTATGAATATGTAGCTTCCCTAGAGGGCACTTGGACTATGTAGGTTCCCTATGGGCACTTGGACTATCTGGGTTCCCTAACGGGCACTTGGAATATGAAGATTCCCTATCGGGCACTTGGACTATGTAGGTTCCTCATTGGGCACTTGGACTATGTAGGTTCCCTATCGGGCACTTGGACTTTGTAGGTTAACTAGCGGGCCCTTGGACTATCTAGGTTAACTAGCGGGCACTTGGACTATCTAGGTTAACTAGAGGGCACTTGTACAATGCTGGTTCCCTAGCAGGCACTTTGACTATGTAGGTTCCCTAGAGGGCACTTGGACGATATATGTTCCCTATGGGCACTTGGACTATCTAGGTGCCCCAAAGGGCACTTGGAATACGTAGGTTCCCTTTCGGACACTTGGACTATGTAGGGTCCTCAGCGGTCACTTGGACTATGTAGGTTAACTAGCGGGCACTTGGACTATCTAGGTTACCTAGCGGGCACTTGAACTATCTAGGTCAACTAGCGGGCCATTGTACTATGTAGGTTAACTAGCGGGCACTTGGCCTATCTAGGTTACCTAACGGGAACTTGGACTATGTAGGTTTACTAGCGGACACTTGGACGATCTAGGTTAACTAGCGGGCACTTGGACAATGCAGGTTCCCTAGCGGGCACTATGAATATGTAGCTTCCCTAGAGGGCACTTGGACTATGTAGGTTCCCTATGGGCACTTGGACTATCTGGGTTCCCTAACGGGCACTTGGAATATGAAGATTCCCTATTGGGCACTTGGACTATGTAGGTTCCTCATTGGGCACTTGGACTATGTAGGTTCCCTATCGGGCACTTGGACTTTGTAGGTTAACTAGCGGGCCCTTGGACTATCTAGGTTAACTAGCGGACACTTGGACTATCTAGGTTAACTAGAGGGCACTTGTACAATGCTGGTTCCCTAGCGGGCACTTTGACTATGTAGGTTCCCTAGAGGGCACTTGGACGATATATGTTCCCTATGGGCACTTGGACTATCTAGGTGCCCCAAAGGGCACTTGGAATACGTAGGTTCCCTTTCGGACACTTGGACTATGTAGGTTCCTCAGCGGGCACTTGGACTATGTAGGTTAACTAGCGGGCACTTGGACTATCTAGGTTACCTAGCGGGCACTTGAACTATCTAGGTCAACTAGCGGGCCATTGTACTATGTAGGTTAACTAGCGGGCACTTGGCCTATCTAGGTTACCTAACGGGAACTTGGACTATGTAGGTTTACTAGCGGACACTTGGACGATCTAGGTTAACTAGCGGGCACTTGGACAATGCAGGTTCCCTAGCGGGCACTATGAATATGTAGCTTCCCTAGAGGGCACTTGGATTATGTAGGTTCCCTATGGGCACTTGGACTATCTGGGTTCCCTAACGGGCACTTGGAATATGAAGATTCCCTATCGGGCACTTGGACTATGTAGGTTCCTCATTGGGCACTTGGACTTTGTAGGTTAACTAGCGGGCCCTTGGACTATCTAGGTTACCTAGCGGGCACTTGGACTATGTAGGTTAACTAGAGGGCACTTGTACAATGCAGGTTCCCTAGCGGGCACTTTGACTATGTTAGTTCCTAGAGGGCACTTGGACGATATATGTTCTCTATGGGCACTTGGACTATCTAGGTGCCCTAAAGGGCACTTGGAATACGTAGGTTCCCTTTCGGACACTTGGACTATGCAGGTTCCTCAGTGGGCACTTGGACTATGTAGGTTTACTAGCGGGCACTTGGACTATCTAGGTTACCTATCGGGCACTTGGACTATGCAGGTTCCCTAGCGGGCACTTGGACTATGTTCGTCCCTTAGCGGGCACTTGGACTATGTAGGTTCCCTATCGGGCAGTTGGACTATGTAGGTTAACTAGCGGGCCCGTAGACTATCTAGGTTACCTAGCGGGCACTTGGACTATGTACGTCCTCCAGCGGGCACTTGGACTATCTAGGTTAACTAGAGGGCCGTTGGACTATGTAGGTTAACTAGCAGGCCCTTGGACTATCTAGGTTACCTAGCGGGCACTTGGACTATCTAGGTTAACTAGAGGGCACTTGTACAATGCAGGTACCCTAGCGGGCACTTTGACTATGTAAGTTCCCTAGAGGGCACTTGGACTATATAGGTTCCCTATGGGCACTTGGACTATCTAGGTGCCCTAATGGGCACTTGGAATACGTAGGTTCCCTTTCGGACACTTGGACTATGTAGGTTCCTCAGCGGGCACTTGGACTATGTAGGTTAACTAGCGGGCACTTGGACTATCTAGGTTACCTAGCGGGCACTTGGACTATGTAGGTTCCCTAGCGGGCACTTGGACTATGTTCGTCCCTTAGCGAGCGCTTGAACTATGTAGGTTCCCTATCGGGCAGTTGGACTATGTAGGTTAACTAGCGGGCCCTTAGACTATCTTGGTTACCTGGCGTGCACTTGGACTATGTACTTCCCCTAGTGGGCACTTGGACTATCTCGGTTAACTAGAGGGCCCTTGGACTATGTAGGTTAACTAGCGGGCACTTGAAATATCTAGGTTAACTAGCGGACCTTGGACTATGTAGGTTAACTAGCGGGCACTTGGGCGATCTAGGTTAACTAGCGGGCACTTGGACGATCTAGGTTAACTAGCGGCCACTTGGACTATCTAGCTTAACTAGCGGGCACTTGGACTATCTAGATTAACTAGCGGGCACTTGGATGATGCAGGTTCCCTAGCGGGCACTTGGACTATATAGGTTAATTAGCGGGCACTTGGACTATGGAGGTTAACTACCGGGCACTTGGACTGTCTAGGTTACCTAACGGGCACTTGGACTATGTAGGTTAATTAGCGGGCACTTGGACTATGTAGGTAACCTAACGGGCACTTGGACTATCTAGGTTAGGTAACGGGCACTTGGACAATCTTGGTTACCTAGCGGGAACTTGGAATATGTAGGTTACCTAGCGGGCACTTGGACTATAGTTTAACTAGCGGGCACTTGGAGTATATAGGTTACCTAACGCGACTTGGACTATCTAAGTTAAAGAACGTGCACATGGACTATATAGGTAACCTAGCGGGCACTTGGACAGTATAGGTTACCTAGCGGGCACTTGGACTATCTAGGTTAACGAATGGGCACTTGGACTATGTAGGTTACCTAGAGGGCACTTGGACTATCTAGATTAGTAAACCGGAACTTGGAATATCTAGGTTACCTAGCGGGCACTTGGACTATGTAGGTTACCTTGCGGGCACTTGGCCTATCTAGGTTACCTAACGGGAACTTGGACTATGTAGGTTTACTAGCGGACACTTGGACGATCTTGGTTAACTAGCGGGCACTTGGACAATGCAGGTTCCCTAGCGGGCACTATGAATATGTAGCTTCCCTAGAGGGCACTTGGACCATATAGGTTCCCTATGGGCACTTGGACTATCTGGGTTCCCTAACGGGCACTTGGAATATGAAGATTCCCTCTCAGGCACTTGGACTATGTAGGTTCCTCATTGGGCACTTGGACTATGTAGGTTCCCTATCGGGCACTTGGACTATGTAGGTTAACTAGCGGGCCCTTCGACTATCTAGGTTACCTAGCGGGCACTTGGACTATCTAGGTTAACTAGCGGGCACTTGTACAATGCAGGTTCCCTAGCGGGCACTTTGACTATGTAGCTTCCCTGGAGGGCACTTGGACTATATAGGTTCCCTATGGTTACTTGGACTATCTAGGTGCCCTAACGGGCACTTGGAATACGTAGGTTCCCTTTCGGACACTTGGACTATGTAGGTTCCTCAGCGGGCACTTGGACTATGTAGGTTAACTAGCGGGCACTTGGACTATCTAGGTTACCTAGCGGGCACTTGGATTTTGTAGGTTCCCTAGCGGGCACTTGGACTATGTTCGTCCCTTAGCGGGCACTTGGACTATGTAGGTTCCCTATCGGGCAGTTGTACTATGTAGGTTATCTAGCGGGCCCTTAGACTATCTAGGTTACATAGTGGGCATGTGGACTATGTATGTCCCCTAGCGGGCACTTGGACTATCTAGGTTAACTAGAGGGTCCTTTGACTATGTAGGTTAACTAAGGGGCACTTGGAATATCTAGGTTAACTAGCGGACCTTGGACTATGTAGGTTAACTAGCGGGCACTTGGACGATCTAGGTTAAGTAGCGGGCACTTGGACTATCTAGGTTAACTAGCGGGCACTTGAACGATGCAGTTTCCCTAGCGGGCACTTGGACTATATAGGTAAATTATTGGGCACTTGGACTATGGAGGTTACCTAGAAGGCAATTGGACTATGGAGGTTACCTAGCGGGCACTTGGACCATCTAGGTTAGCTAACGGGTACTTGGACTATCTAGGTTACCTAGCGGGCACTTGGACTATGTAGGTTACCTAGCGGGCACTTGGACTATCTAGGTTACCTTACGGGCACTTGGACTATGCAGGTAACCTAGCGGGCACTTGAAATGTCTAAGTTACCTGCCGGCTATTGGACTATGTAGGTTACCTAGCGGGCAAGTGTACTATCTAGGTTAACGAACGGGCACGTGGACTATGTAGGTAACCTCACGGGCACTTGGACTATCTAGGTTAGGTAACGGGCACTTTGACTATCTAGGTTACCTAGCGGGAACTTGGAATATGTAGGTTACCTAGAGGGCACTTGGACTATAGGTTACCTAGTGGCCCTTGGACTATGTAGGTTACCTAGCGCGACTTGGACTATCTAAGTTAACGAACGTGCACTTGGACTATGTAGGTAACCTAGCAGGCACTTGGACAGTATAGGTTACCTAGCGGGCACTAGGACTATCTAGGTTAACGAATGGGCACTTGGACTATCTAGGTTAGCAAACCGGAACTTGGAATATCTAGGTTACCTAGTGGGCACTTGGACTATGTAGGATCCCTATCGGACATTTGTACTACTTAGGTTAACTAGCGGGCACTTTCACTATCTAGGTTAACTAGCGGGCACTTGAACTATCTAGGTCAACTAGCGGGCCATTGTACTATGTAGGTTAACTAGTGGGCACTTGGCCTATCTAGGTTACGTAACGGGAACTTGGACTATGTAGGTTTACTAGCGGACACTGGGAGGATCTAGGTTAACTAGCGGGCACTTGGACAATGCAGGTTCCCTAGCGGGCACTATGAATATGTAGCTTCCCTAGAGGGCACTTGGACTATGTAGGTTCCCTATGGGCACTTGGACTATCTGGGTTCCCTAATGGGCACTTGGAATATGAAGATTCCCTATCGGGCACTTGGACTATGTAGGTTCCTCATTGGGCACTTGGACTATGTAGGTTCCCTATCGGGCACTTGGACTTTGTAGGTTAACTAGCGGGCCCTTGGACTATCTAGGTTACCTAGCGGGCACTTGGACTATCAAGGTTAACTAGAGGGCACTTGTACAATGCAGGTACCCTAGCGGGCACTTTGACTATGTAAGTTCCCTAGAGGGCACTTGGACTATATAGGTTCCCTATGGGCACTTGGACTATCTAGGTGCCCTAATGGGCACTTGGAATACGTAGGTTCCCTTTCGGACACTTGGACTATGTAGGTTCCTCAGCGGGCACTTGGACTATGTAGGTTAACTAGCGTGCACTTGGACTATCTAGGTTACCTATCGGGCACTTGGACTATGCAGGTTCCTTAGCGGGCACTTGGACTATGTTCGTCCCTTAGCGGGCACTTGGACTATGTAGGTTCCCTATCGGGCAGTTGTACTATGTAGGTTAACTAGCGGGCCCGTAGACTATCTAGGTTACCTAGCGGGCACTTGGACTATGTACGTCCTCCAGCGAGCACTTGGACTATCTAGGTTAACTAGAGGGCCGTTGGACTATGTAGGTAAACTAGCAGGCCCTTGGACTATCTAGGTTACCTAGCGGGCACTTGGACTATCTAGGTTAACTAGAGGGCACTTGTACAATGCAGGTACCCTAGCGGGCACTTTGACTATGTAAGTTCCCTAGAGGGCACTTGGACTATATAGGTTCCCTATGGGCACTTGGACTATCTAGGTGCCCTAATGGGCACTTGGAATACGTAGGTTCCCTTTCGGACACTTGGACTATGTAGGTTCCTCAGCGGGCACTTGGACTATGTAGGTTAACTAGCGGGCACTTGGACTATCTAGGTTACCCAGCGGGCACTTGGACTATGTAGGTTCCCAAGCGGGCACTTGGACTATGTTCGTCCCTTAGCGAGCGCTTGGACTATGTAGGTTCCCTATCGGGCAGTTGGACTATGTAGGTTAACTAGCGGGCACTTGGACTATCTAGGTTAACTAGAGGGCACTTGTACAATGCAGGTTCCCTAGCGGGCACTTTGCCTATGTAGGTTCCCTAGAGGGCACTTGGACGATATATGTTCCCTATGGGCACTTGGACTATCTAGGTGCCCCAAAGGGCACTTGGAATACGTAGGTTCCCTTTCGGACACTTGGACTATGTAGGTTCCTCAGCGGGCACTTGGACTATGTAGGTTAACTAGCGGGCACTTGGACTATCTAGGTTACCTAGCGGGCACTTGGATTTTGTAGGTTCCCTAGAGGGCACTTGGACTATGTTCGTCCCTTAGCGGGCACTTGGACTATGTAGGTTCCCTATCGGGCAGTTGTACTATGTAGGTTATCTAGCGGGCCCTTAGACTATCTAGGTTACATAGCGGGCACTTGGACTATGTATGTCCCCTAGCGGGCACTTGGACTATCTAGGTTAACTAGAGGGCCCTTTGACTATGTAGGTTAACTAAGGGGCACTTGGAATATCTAGGTTAACTAGCGGACCTTGGACTATGTAGGTTAACTAGCGGGCACTTGGACGATCTAGGTTAAGTAGCGGGCACTTGGACTATCTAGGTTAACTAGCGGGCACTTGGACTATCTAGATTAACTAGCGGGCACTTGAACGATGCAGTTTCCCTAGCGGGCACTTGGACTATATAGGTAAATTATTGGGCACTTGGACTATGGAGGTTACCTAGAAGGCAATTGGACTATGGAGGTTACCTAGCGGGCACTTGGACTATCTAGGTTAGCTAACGGGTACTTGGACTATCTAGGTTACCTAGCGGGCACTTGGACTATGTAGGTTACCTAGCGGGCACTTGGACTATCTAGGTTACCTAACGGGCACTTGGAGTATGCAGGTAACCTAGCGGGCACTTGAACTGTCTAAGTTACCTGCCGGCTCTTGGACTATGTAGGTTACCTAGCGGGCAAGTATACTATCTAGATTAACGAACGGGCACGTGGACTATGTAGGTAACCTCACGGGCACTTGGACTATCTAGGTTAGGTAACGGGCACTTTGACTATCTAGGTTACCTAGCGGGAACTTGGAATATGTAGGTTCCCTAGAGGGCACTTGGACTATAGGTTACCTAGTGGCCCTTGGACTATGTAGGTTACCTAGCGCGACTTGGACTATCTAAGTTAACGAACGTGCACTTGGACTATGTAGGTAACCTAGCAGGCACTTGGACAGTATAGGTTACCTAGCGGGCACTTGGACTATCTAGGTTAACGAATGGGCCCTTGGACTATGTAGGTTACCTAGCGGGCACTTGGACTATCTAGGTTAGCAAACCGGAACTTGGAATATCTAGGTTACCTAGCGGGCACTTGGACTATGTAGGATCCCTATCGGACATTTGTACTACTTAGGTTAACTAGCGGGCACTTTGACTATCTAGGTTAACTAGCGGGCACTTGAACTATCTAGGTCAACTAGCGGGCCATTGTACTATGTAGGTTAACTAGCGGGCACTTGGCCTATCTAGGTTACCTAACGGGAACTTGGACTATGTAGGTTTACTAGCGGACACTTGGACGATCTAGGTTAACTAGCGGGCACTTGGACAATGCAGGTTCCCTAGCGGGCACTATGAATATGTAGCTTCCCTAGAGGGCACTTGGACTATGTAGGTTCCCTATGGGCACTTGGACTATCTGGGTTCCCTAATGGGCACTTGGAATATGAAGATTCCCTATCGGGCACTTGGACTATGTAGGTTCCTCATTGGGCACTTGGACTATGTAGGTTCCCTATCGGGCACTTGGACTTTGTAGGTTAACTAGCGGGCCCTTGGACTATCTAGGTTACCTAGCGGGCACTTGGACTATCAAGGTTAACTAGAGGGCACTTGTACAATGCAGGTACCCTAGCGGGCACTTTGACTATGTAAGTTCCCTAGAGGGCACTTGGACTATATAGGTTCCCTATGGGCACTTGGACTATCTAGGTGCCCTAATGGGCACTTGGAATACGTAGGTTCCCTTTCGGACACTTGGACTATGTAGGTTCCTCAGCGGGCACTTGGACTATGTAGGTTAACTAGCGGGCACTTGGACTATCTAGGTTACCTATCGGGCACTTGGACTATGCAGGTTCCTTAGCGGGCACTTGGACTATGTTCGTCCCTTAGCGGGCACTTGGACTATGTAGGTTCCCTATCGGGCAGTTGTACTATGTAGGTTAACTAGCGGGCCCGTAGACTATCTAGGTTACCTAGCGGGCACTTGGACTATGTACGTCCTCCAGCGAGCACTTGGACTATCTAGGTTAACTAGAGGGCCGTTGGACTATGTAGGTAAACTAGCAGGCCCTTGGACTATCTAGGTTACCTAGCGGGCACTTGGACTATCTAGGTTAACTAGAGGGCACTTGTACAATGCAGGTACCCTAGCGGGCACTTTGACTATGTAAGTTCCCTAGAGGGCACTTGGACTATATAGGTTCCCTATGGGCACTTGGACTATCTAGGTGCCCTAATGGGCACTTGGAATACGTAGGTTCCCTTTCGGACACTTGGACTATGTAGGTTCCTCAGCGGGCACTTGGACTATGTAGGTTAACTAGCGGGCACTTGGACTATCTAGGTTACCCAGCGGGCACTTGGACTATGTAGGTTCCCAAGCGGGCACTTGGACTATGTTCGTCCCTTAGCGAGCGCTTGGACTATGTAGGTTCCCTATCGGGCAGTTGGACTATGTAGGTTAACTAGCGGGCCCTTGGACTATCTAGGTTAACTAGCGGGCACTTGGACTATCTAGGTTAACTAGAGGGCACTTGTACAATGCAGGTTCCCTAGCGGGCACTTTGCCTATGTAGGTTCCCTAGAGGGCACTTGGACGATATATGTTCCCTATGGGCACTTGGACTATCTAGGTGCCCCAAAGGGCACTTGGAATACGTAGGTTCCCTTTCGAACACTTGGACTATGTAGGTTCCTCAGCGGGCACTTGGACTATGTAGGTTAACTAGCGGGCACTTGGACTATCTAGGTTACCTAGCGGGCACTTGGATTTTGTAGGTTCCCTAGAGGGCACTTGGACTATGTTCGTCCCTTAGCGGGCACTTGGACTATGTAGGTTCCCTATCGGGCAGTTGTACTATGTAGGTTATCTAGCGGGCCCTTAGACTATCTAGGTTACATAGCGGGCACTTGGACTATGTATGTCCCCTAGCGGGCACTTGGACTATCTAGGTTAACTAGAGGGCCCTTTGACTATGTAGGTTAACTAAGGGGCACTTGGAATATCTAGGTTAACTAGCGGACCTTGGACTATGTAGGTTAACTAGCGGGCACTTGGACAATCTAGGTTAAGTAGCAGGCACTTGGACTATCTAGGTTAACTAGCGGGCACTTGGACTATCTAGATTAACTAGCGGGCACTTGAACGATGCATTTTCCCTAGCGGGCACTTGGACTATATAGGTAAATTATTGGGCACTTGGACTATGGAGGTTACCTAGAAGGCAATTGGACTATGGAGGTTATCTAGCGGGCACTTGGACTATCTAGGTTAGCTAACGGGTACTTGGACTATCTAGGTTACCTAGCGGGCACTTGGACTATGTAGGTTACCTAGCGGGCACTTGGACTATCTAGGTTACCTAACGGGCACTTGGAGTATGCAGGTAACCTAGCGGGCACTTGAACTGTCTAAGTTACCTGCCGGCTCTTGGACTATGTAGGTTACCTAGCGGGCAAGTATACTATCTAGATTAACGAACGGGCACGTGGACTATGTAGGTAACCTCACGGGCACTTGGACTATCTAGGTTAGGTAACGGGCACTTTGACTATCTAGGTTACCTAGCGGGAACTTGGAATATGTAGGTTCCCTAGAGGGCACTTGGACTATAGGTTACCTAGTGGCCCTTGGACTATGTAGGTTACCTAGCGCGACTTGGACTATCTAAGTTAACGAACGTGCACTTGGACTATGTAGGTAACCTAGCAGGCACTTGGACAGTATAGGTTACCTAGCGGGCACTTGGACTATCTAGGTTAACGAATGGGCCCTTGGACTATGTAGGTTACCTAGCGGGCACTTGGACTATCTAGGTTAGCAAACCGGAACTTGGAATATCTAGGTTACCTAGCGGGCACTTGGACTATGTAGGATCCCTATCGGACATTTGTACTACTTAGGTTAACTAGCGGGCACTTTGACTATCTAGGTTAACTAGCGGGCACTTGAACTATCTAGGTCAACTAGCGGGCCATTGTACTATGTAGGTTAACTAGCGGGCACTTGGCCTATCTAGGTTACCTAACGGGAACTTGGACTATGTAGGTTTACTAGCGGACACTTGGACGATCTAGGTTAACTAGCGGGCACTTGGACAATGCAGGTTCCCTAGCGGGCACTATGAATATGTAGCTTCCCTAGAGGGCACTTGGATTATGTAGGTTCCCTATGGGCACTTGGACTATCTGGGTTCCCTAACGGGCACTTGGAATATGAAGATTCCCTATCGGGCACTTGGACTATGTAGGTTCCTCATTGGGCACTTGGACTATGTAGGTTCCCTATCGGGCACTTGGACTTTGTAGGTTAACTAGCGGGCCCTTGGACTATGTAGGTTAACTAGCGGGCACTTGGACTATCTAGGTTACCTAGCGGGCACTTGGACTATGTAGGTTAACTAGAGGGAACTTGTACAATGCAGGTTCCCTAGCGGGCACTTTGACTATGTAGGTTCCCTAGAGGGCACTTGGACGATATAGGTTCCCTATGGGCACTTGGACTATCTAGGTGCCCTAATGGGCACTTGGAATACGTAGGTTCCCTTTCGGACACTTGGACTATGCAGGTTCCTCAGTGGGCACTTGGACTATGTAGGTTTACTAGCGGGCACTTGGACTATCTAGGTTACCTATCGGGCACTTGGACTATGCAGGTTCCCTAGCGGGCACTTGGACTATGTTCGTCCCTTAGCGGGCACTTGGACTATGTAGGTTCCCTATCGGGCAGTTGGACTATGTAGGTTAACTAGCGGGCCCGTAGACTATCTAGGTTACCTAGCGGGCACTTGGACTATGTACGTCCTCCAGCGGGCACTTGGACTATCTAGGTTAACTAGAGGGCCGTTGGACTATGTAGGTTAACTAGCAGGCCCTTGGACTATCTAGGTTACCTAGCGTGCACTTGGACTATCTAGGTTAACTAGAGGGCACTTGTACAATGCAGGTACCCTAGCGGGCACTTTGACTATGTAAGTTCCCTAGAGGGCACTTGGACTATATAGGTTCCCTATGGGCACTTGGACTATCTAGGTGCCCTAATGGGCACTTGGAATACGTAGGTTCCCTTTCGGACACTTGGACTATGTAGGTTCCTCAGCGGGCACTTGGACTATGTAGGTTAACTAGCGGGCACTTGGACTATCTAGGTTACCTAGCGGGCACTTGGACTATGTAGGTTCCCTAGCGGGCACTTGGACTATGTTCGTCCCTTAGCGAGCGCTTGGACTATGTAGGTTCCCTATCGGGCAGTTGGACTATGTAGGTTAACTAGCGGGCCCTTAGACTATCTAGGTTACCTAGCGGGCACTTGGACTATGTACTTCCCCTAGTGGGCACTTGGACTATCTAGGTTAATTAGAGGGCCCTTGGACTATGTAGGTTAACTAGCGGGCACTTGAAATATCTAGGTTAACTAGCGGACCTTGGACTATGTAGGTTAACTAGCGGGCACTTGGGCGATCTCGGTTAACTAGCGGGCACTTGGACGATCTAGGTTAACTAGCGGCCACTTGGACTATCTAGCTTAACTAGCGGGCACTTGGACTATCTAGCTTAACTAGCGGGCACTTGGATGATGCAGGTTCCCTAGCGGGCACTTGGACTATATAGGTTAATTAGCGGGCACTTGGACTATGGAGGTTAATATCGGGCACTTGGACTGTCTAGGTTACGTAACGGGCACTTGGACTATGTAGGTTAATTAGCGGGCACTTGGACTATGTAGGTAACCTAACGGGCACTTGGACTATCTAGGTTAGGTAACGGGCACTTGGACAATCTTGGTTACCTAGCGGGAACTTGGAATATGTAGGTTACCTAGCGGGCACTTGGACTATAGTTTAACTAGCGGGCACTTGGACTATATAGGTTACCTAGCGCGACTTGGACTATCTAAGTTAAAGAACGTGCACATGGACTATATAGGTAACCTAGCGGGCACTTGGACAGTATAGGTTACCTAGCGGGCACTTGGACTATGTAGGTTAACGAATGGGCACTTGGACTATGTAGGTTACCTAGAGGGCACTTGGACTATCTAGATTAGTAAACCGGAACTTGGAATATCTAGGTTACCTAGCGGGCACTTGGACTATGTAGGTTACCTTGCGGGCACTTGGCCTATCTAGGTTACCTAACGGGAACTTGGACTATGTAGGTTTACTAGCGGACACTTGGACGATCTTGGTTAACTAGCGGGCACTTGGACAATGCAGGTTCCCTAGCGGGCACTATGAATATGTAGCTTCCCTAGAGGGCACTTGGACCATATAGGTTCCCTATGGGCACTTGGACTATCTGGGTTCCCTAACGGGCACTTGGAATATGAAGATTCCCTCTCGGGCACTTGGACTATGTAGGTTCCTCATTGGGCACTTGGACTATGTAGGTTCCCTATCGGGCACTTGGACTATGTAGGTTAACTAGCGGGCCCTTCGACTATCTAGGTTACCTAGCGGGCACTTGGACTATCTAGGTTAACTAGCGGGCACTTGTACAATGCAGGTTCCCTAGCGGGCACTTTGACTATGTAGCTTCCCTGGAGGGCACTTGGACTATATAGGTTCCCTATGGTTACTTGGACTATCTAGGTGCCCTAACGGGCACTTGGAATACGTAGGTTCCCTTTCGGACACTTGGACTATGTAGGTTCCTCAGCGGGCACTTGGACTATGTAGGCTAACTAGCGGGCACTTGGACTATCTAGGTTACCTAGCGGGCACTTGGATTTTGTAGGTTCCCTAGCGGGCACTTGGACTATGTTCGTCCCTTAGCGGGCACTTGGACTATGTAGGTTCCCTATCGGGCAGTTGTACTATGTAGGTTATCTAGCGGGCCCTTAGACTATCTAGGTTACATAGTGGGCACTTGGACTATGTATGTCACCTAGCGGGCACTTGGACTATCTAGGTTAACTAGAGGGCCCTTTGACTATGTAGGTTAACTAAGGGGCACTTGGAATATCTAGGTTAACTAGCGGACCTTGGACTATGTAGGTTAACTAGCGGGCACTTGGACGATCTAGGTTAAGTAGCGGGCACTTGGACTATCTAGGTTAACTAGCGGGCACTTGGACTATCAAGGTTAACTAGAGGGCACTTGTACAATGCAGGTTCCCTAGCGGGCACTTTGACTATGTAGGTTCCCTAGAGGGCACTTGGACGATATAGGTTCCCTATGGGCACTTGGACTATCTAGGTTAGCTAACGGGTACTTGGAATACGTAGGTTCCCTTTCGGACACTTGGACTATGCAGTTTCCTCAGTGGGCACTTGGACTATGTAGGTTTACTAGCGGGCACTTGGACTATCTAGGTTACCTATCGGGCACTTGGACTATGCAGGTTCCCTAGCGGGCACTTGGACTATGTTCGTCCCTTAGCGGGCACTTGGACTATGTAGGTTCCCTATCGGGCAGTTGTACTATGTAGGTTAACTAGCGGGCCCGTAGACTATCTAGGTTACCTAGCGGGCACTTGGACTATGTACGTCCTCCAGCGGGCACTTGGACTATCTAGGTTAACTAGAGGGCCGTTGGACTATGTAGGTTAACTAGCAGGCCCTTGGACTATCTATGTTACCTAGCGGGCACTTGGACTATCTAGGTTAACTAGAGGGCACTTGTACAATGCAGGTACCCTAGCGGGCACTTTGACTATGTAAGTTCCCTAGAGGGCACTTGGACTATATAGGTTCCCTATGGGCACTTGGACTATCTAGGTGCCCTAATGGGCACTTGGAATACGTAGGTTCCCTTTCGGACACTTGGACTATGTAGGTTCCTCAGCGGGCACTTGGACTATGTAGGTTAACTAGCGGGCACTTGGACTATCTAGGTTACCCAGCGGGCACTTGGACTATGTAGGTTCCCTAGCGGGCACTTGGACTATGTTCGTCCCTTAGCGAGCGCTTGGACTATGTAGGTTCCCTATCGGGCAGTTGGACTATGTAGGTTAACTAGCGGGCCCTTAGACTATCTAGGTTACCTAGCGTGCACTTGGACTATGTACTTCCCCTAGTGGGCACTTGGACTATCTAGGTTAACTAGAGGGCCCTTGGACTATGTAGGTTAACTAGCGGGCACTTGGAATATCTAGGTTAACTAGCGGACCTTGGACTATGTAGGTTAACTAGCGGGCACTTGGGCGATCTAGGTTAACTAGCGGGCACTTGGACGATCTAGGTTAACTAGCGGCCACTTGGACTATCTAGCTTAACTAGCGGGCACTTGGACTATCTAGATTAACTAGCGGGCACTTGGATGATGCAGGTTCCCTAGCGGGCACTTGGACTATATAGGTTAATTAGCGGGCACTTGGACTATGGAGGTTAACTATCGGGCACTTGGACTGTCTAGGTTACGTAACGGGCACTTGGACTATGTAGGTTAATTAGCGGGCACTTGGACTATGTAGGTAACCTAACGGGCACTTGGACTATCTAGGTTAGGTAACGGGCACTTGGACAATCTTGGTTACCTAGCGGGAACTTGGAATATGTAGGTTACCTAGCGGGCACTTGGACTATAGTTTAACTAGCGGGCACTTGGACTATATAGGTTACCTAGCGCGACTTGGACTATCTAAGTTAAAGAACGTGCACATGGACTATATAGGTAACCTAGCGGGCACTTGGACAGTATAGGTTACCTAGCGGGCACTTGGACTATCTAGGTTAACGAATGGGCACTTGGACTATGTAGGTTACCTAGCGGGCACTTGGACTATCTAGATTAGTAAACCGGAACTTGGAATATCTAGGTTACCTAGCGGGCACTTGGACTATGTAGGTTACCTTGCGGGCACTTGGCCTATCTAGGTTACCTAACGGGAACTTGGACTATGTAGGTTTACTAGCGGACACTTGGACGATCTTGGTTAACTAGCGGGCACTTGGACAATGCAGGTTCCCTAGCGGGCACTATGAATATGTAGCTTCCCTAGAGGGCACTTGGACCATATAGGTTCCCTATGGGCACTTGGACTATCTGGGTTCCCTAACGGGCACTTGGAATATGAAGATTCCCTCTCGGGCACTTGGACTATGTAGGTTCCTCATTGGGCATTTGGACTATGTAGGTTCCCTATCGGGCACTTGGACTATGTAGGTTAACTAGCGGGCCCTTCGACTATCTAGGTTACCTAGCGGGCACTTGGACTATCTAGGTTAACTAGCGGGCACTTGTACAATGCAGGTTCCCTAGCGGGCACTTTGACTATGTAGCTTCCCTGGAGGGCACTTGGACTATATAGGTTCCCTATGGTTACTTGGACTATCTAGGTGCCCTAACGGGCACTTGGAATACGTAGGTTCCCTTTCGGACACTTGGACTATGTAGGTTCCTCAGCGGGCACTTGGACTATGTAGGTTAACTAGCGGGCACTTGGACTATCTAGGTTACCTAGCGGGCACTTGGATTTTGTAGGTTCCCTAGCGGGCACTTGGACTATGTTCGTCCCTTAGCGGGCACTTGGACTATGTAGGTTCCCTATCGGGCAGTTGTACTATGTAGGTTATCTAGCGGGCCCTTAGACTATCTAGGTTACATAGTGGGCACTTGGACTATGTATGTCACCTAGCGGGCACTTGGACTATCTAGGTTAACTAGAGGGCCCTTTGACTATATAGGTTAACTAAGGGGCACTTGGAATATCTAGGTTAACTAGCGGACCTTGGACTATGTAGGTTAACTAGCGGGCACTTGGACGATCTAGGTTAAGTAGCGGGCACTTGGACTATCTAGGTTAACTAGCGGGCACTTGGACTATCTAGATTAACTAGCGGGCACTTGAACGATGCAGTTTCCCTAGCGGGCACTTGGACTATATAGGTAAATTATTGGGCACTTGGACTATGGAGGTTACCTAGAAGGCAATTGGACTATGGAGGTTACCTAGCGGGCACTTGGACTATCTAGGTTAGCTAACGGGTACTTGGACTATCTAGGTTACCTAGCGGGCACTTGGACTATGTAGGTTACCTAGCGGGCACTTGGACTATCTAGGTTACCTAACGGGCACTTGGACTATGCAGGTAACCTAGCGGGCACTTGAACTGTCTATGTTACCTGCCGGCTATTGGACTATGTAGGTTACCTAGCGGGCAATTGTACTATCTAGGTTAACGAACGGGCACGTGGACTATGTAGGTAACCTCACGGGCACTTGGACTATCTAGGTTAGGTAACGGGCACTTTGACTATCTAGGTTACCTAGCGGGAACTTGGAATATGTAGGTTACCTAGAGGGCACTTGGACTATAGGTTACCTAGTGGCCCTTGGACTATGTAGGTTACCTAGCGCGACTTGGACTATCTAAGTTAACGAACGTGCACTTGGACTATGTAGGTAACCTAGCAGGCACTTGGACAGTATAGGTTACCTAGCGGGCACTTGGACTATCTAGGTTAACGAATGGGCACTTGGACTATGTAGGTTACCTAGCGGGCACTTGGACTATCTAGGTTAGCAAACCGGAACTTGGAATATCTAGGTTACCTAGCGGGCACATGGACTATGTAGGATCCCTATCGGACATTTGTACTACTTAGGTTAACTAGCGGGCACTTTCACTATCTAGGTTAACTAGCGGGCACTTGAACTATCTAGGTCAACTAGCGGGCCATTGTACTATGTAGGTTAACTAGTGGGCACTTGGCCTATCTAGGTTACGTAACGGGAACTTGGACTATGTAGGTTTACTAGCGGACACTTGGACGATCTAGGTTAACTAGCGGGCACTTGGACAATGCAGGTTCCCTAGCGGGCACTATGAATATGTAGCTTCCCTAGAGGGCACTTGGACTATGTAGGTTCCCTATGGGCACTTGGACTATCTGGGTTCCCTAACGGGCACTTGGTATATGAAGATTCCCTATCGGGCACTTGGACTATGTAGGTTCCTCATTGGGCACTTGGACTATGTAGGTTCCCTATCGGGCACTTGGACTTTGTAGGTTAACTAGCGGGCCCTTGGACTATCTAGGTTACCTAGCGGGCACTTGGACTATCAAGGTTAACTAGAGGGCACTTGTACAATGCAGGTTCCCTAGCGGGCACTTTGACTATGTAGGTTCCCTAGAGGGCACTTGGACGATATAGGTTCCCTATGGGCACTTGGACTATCTAGGTGCCCTAATGGGCACTTGGAATACGTAGGTTCCCTTTCGGACACTTGGACTATGCAGTTTCCTCAGTGGGCACTTGGACTATGTAGGTTTACTAGCGGGCACTTGGACTATCTAGGTTACCTATCGGGCACTTGGACTATGCAGGTTCCCTAGCGGGCACTTGGACTATGTTCGTCCCTTAGCGGGCACTTGGACTATGTAGGTTCCCTATCGGGCAGTTGTACTATGTAGGTTAACTAGCGGGCCCGTAGACTATCTAGGTTACCTAGCGGGCACTTGGACTATGTACGTCCTCCAGCGGGCACTTGGACTATCTAGGTTAACTAGAGGGCCGTTGGACTATGTAGGTTAACTAGCAGGCCCTTGGACTATCTATGTTACCTAGCGGGCACTTGGACTATCTAGGTTAACTAGAGGGCACTTGTACAATGCAGGTACCCTAGCGGGCACTTTGACTATGTAAGTTCCCTAGAGGGCACTTGGACTATATAGGTTCCCTATGGGCACTTGGACTATCTAGGTGCCCTAATGGGCACTTGGAATACGTAGGTTCCCTTTCGGACACTTGGACTATGTAGGTTCCTCAGCGGGCACTTGGACTATGTAGGTTAACTAGCGGGCACTTGGACTATCTAGGTTACCCAGCGGGCACTTGGACTATGTAGGTTCCCTAGCGGGCACTTGGACTATGTTCGTCCCTTAGCGAGCGCTTGGACTATGTAGGTTCCCTATCGGGCAGTTGGACTATGTAGGTTAACTAGCGGGCCCTTAGACTATCTAGGTTACCTAGCGTGCACTTGGACTATGTACTTCCCCTAGTGGGCACTTGGACTATCTAGGTTAACTAGAGGGCCCTTGGACTATGTAGGTTAACTAGCGGGCACTTGGAATATCTAGGTTAACTAGCGGACCTTGGACTATGTAGGTTAACTAGCGGGCACTTGGGCGATCTAGGTTAACTAGCGGGCACTTGGACGATCTAGGTTAACTAGCGGCCACTTGGACTATCTAGCTTAACTAGCGGGCACTTGGACTATCTAGATTAACTAGCGGGCACTTGGATGATGCAGGTTCCCTAGCGGGCACTTGGACTATATAGGTTAATTAGCGGGCACTTGGACTATGGAGGTTAACTATCGGGCACTTGGACTGTCTAGGTTACCTAACGGGCACTTGGACTATGTAGGTTAATTAGCGGGCACTTGGACTATGTAGGTAACCTAACGGGCACTTGGACTATCTAGGTTAGGTAACGGGCACTTGGACAATCTTGGTTACCTAGCGGGAACTTGGAATATGTAGGTTACCTAGCGGGCACTTGGACTATAGTTTAACTAGCGGGCACTTGGACAATATAGGTTACCTAGCGCGACTTGGACTATCTAAGTTAAAGAACGTGCACATGGACTATATAGGTAACCTAGCGGGCACTTGGACAGTATAGGTTACCTAGCGGGCACTTGGACTATCTAGGTTAACGAATGGGCACTTGGACTATGTAGGTTACCTAGCGGGCACTTGGACTATCTAGATTAGTAAACCGGAACTTGGAATATCTAGGTTACCTAGCGGGCACTTGGACTATGTAGGTTACCTTGCGGGCACTTGGCCTATCTAGGTTACCTAACGGGAACTTGGACTATGTAGGTTTACTAGCGGACACTTGGACGATCTTGGTTAACTAGCGGGCACTTAGACAATGCAGGTTCCCTAGCGGGCACTATGAATATGTAGCTTCCCTAGAGGGCACTTGGACGATATAGGTTCCCTATGGGCACTTGGACTATCTGGGTTCCCTAACGGGCACTTGGAATATGAAGATTCCCTATCGGGCACTTAGACTATGTAGGTTCCTCATTGGGCACTTGGACTATGTAGGTTCCCTATCGGGCACTTGGACTATGTAGGTTAACTAGCGGGCCCTTCGACTATCTAGGTTACCTAGCGGGCACTTGGACTATCTAGGTTAACTAGCGGGCACTTGTACAATGCAGGTTCCCTAGCGGGCACTTTGACTATGTAGCTTCCCTAGAGGGCACTTGGACTATATAGGTTCCCTATGGTTACTTGGACTATCTAGGTGCCCTAACGGGCACTTGGAATACGTAGGTTCCCTTTCGGACACTTGGACTATGTAGGTTCCTCAGCGGGCACTTGGACTATGTAGGTTAACTAGCGGGCACTTGGAATATCTAGGTTACCTAGCGGGCACTTGGATTTTGAAGGTTCCCTAGCGGGCACTTGGACTATGTAGGTTCCCTATCGGGCAGTTGGACTATGTAGGTTATCTAGCGGGCCCTTAGACTATCTAGGTTACATAGCGGGCACTTGGACTATGTATGTCCCCTAGCGGGCACTTGGACTATCTAGGTTAACTAGAGGGCCCTTTGACTATGTAGGTTAACTAATGGGCACTTGGAATATCTAGGTTAACTAGCGGACCTTGGACTATGTAGGTTAACTAGCGGGCACTTGGACGATCTAGGTTAAGTAGCGGGCACTTGGACTATCTAGGTTAACTAGCGGGCACTTGGACTATCTAGATTAACTAGCGGGCACTTGAACGATGCAGTTTCCCTAGCGGGCACTTGGACTATATAGGTAAATTAGTGGGCACTTGGACTATGGAGGTTACCTAGAAGGCAATTGGACTATGGAGGTTACCTAGCGGGCACTTGGACTATCTAGGTTAGCTAACGGGTACTTGGACTATCTAGGTTACCTAGCGGGCACTTGGACTATGTAGGTTACCTAGCGGGCACTTGGACTATCTAGGTTACCTAACGGGCACTTGGACTATGCAGGTAACCTAGCGGGCACTTGAACTGTCTAAGTTACCTGCCGGCTCTTGGACTATGTAGGTTACCTAGCGGGCAATTGTACTATCTAGGTTAACGAACGGGCACGTGGACTATGTAGGTAACCTCACGGGCACTTGGACTATCTAGGTTAGGTAACGGGCACTTTGACTATCTAGGTTACCTAGCGGGAACTTGGAATATGTAGGTTCCCTAGAGGGCACTTGGACTATAGGTTACCTAGTGGCCCTTGGACTATGTAGGTTACCTAGCGCGACTTGGACTATCTAAGTTAACGAACGTGCACTTGGACTATGTAGGTAACCTAGCAGGCACTTTTACAGTATAGGTTACCTAGCGGGCACTTGGACTATCTAGGTTAACGAATGGGCACTTGGAATATGAGGGTTACCTAGCGGGCACTTGGACTATCTAGGTTAGCAAACCGGAACTTGGAATATCTAGGTTACCTAGCGGGCACATGGACTATGTAGGATCCCTATCGGACATTGTACTACTTAGGTTAACTAGCGGGCACTTTGACTATCTAGGTTAACTAGCGGGCACTTGAACTATCTAGGTCAACTAGCGGGTCATTGTACTATGTAGGTTAACTAGCGGGCACTTGGCCTATCTAGGTTACCTAACGGGAACTTGGACTATGTAGGTTTACCAGCGGACACTTGGACGATCTAGGTTAACTAGCGGGCACTTGGACAATGCAGGTTCCCTAGCGGGCACTATGAATATGTAGCTTCCCTAGAGGGCACTTGGACTATGTAGGTTCCCTATGGGCACTTGGACTATCTGGGTTCCCTAACGGGCACTTGGAATATGAAGATTCCCTATCGGGCACTTGGACTATGTAGGTTTCTCATTGGGCACTTGGACTATGTAGGTTCCCTATCGGGCACTTGGACTTTGTAGGTTAACTAGCGGGCCCTTGGACTATCTAGGTTACCTAGCGGGCACTTGGACTATCTAGGTTAACTAGAGGTCACTTGTACAATGCAGGTTCCCTAGCGGGCACTTTGACTATGTAGGTTCCCTAGATGGCACTTGGACGATATAGGTTCCCTATGGGCACTTGGACTATCTAGGTGCCCTAACGGGCACTTGGAATACGTAGGTTCCCTTTCGGACACTTGGACTATGCAGGTTCCTCAGTGGGCACTTGGACTATGTAGGTTTACTAGCGGGCACTTGGACTATCTAGGTTACCTATCGGGCACATTGACTATGCAGGTTCCCTAGCGGGCACTTGGACTATGTTCGTCCCTTAGTGGGCACTTGGACTATGTAGGTTCCCTATCGGGCAGTTGTACTATGTAGGTTAACTAGCGGGCCCGTAGACTATCTAGGTTACCTAGCGGGCACTTGAACTATGTACGTCCTCCAGCGGGGACTTGGACTATCTAGGTTAACTAGAGGGGCGTTGGACTATGTAGGTTAACTAGCAGGCCCTTGGACTATCTAGGTTACCTAGCGGGCACTTGGACTATCTAGGTTAACTAGAGGGCACTTGTACAATGCAGGTACCCTAGCGGGCACTTTGACTATGTAAGTTCCCTAGAGGGCACTTGGACTATATAGGTTCCCTATGGGCACTTGGACTATCTAGGTGCCCTAATGGGCACTTGGAATACGTAGGTTCCCTTTCGGACATTTGGACTATGTAGGTTCCTCAGCGGGCACTTGGACTATGTAGGTTAACTAGCGGGCACTTGGACTATCTAGGTTACCTAGCGGGCACTTGGACTATGTAGGTTCCCTAGCGGGCACTTGGACTATGTAGGTTCCCTAGCGAGCACTTGGACTATGTTCGTCCCTTAGCGAGCGCTTGGACTATGTAGGTTCCCTATCGGGCAGTTGGACTATGTAGGTTAACTAGCGGGCCCTTAGACTATCTAGGTTACCTAGCGGGCACTTGGACTATGTACTTCCCCTAGTGGGCACTTGGACTATCTAGGTTAACTAGAGGGCCCTTGGACTATGTAGGTTAACTAGCGGGCACTTGGAATATCTAGGTTAACTAGCGGACCTTGGACTATGTAGGTTAACTAGCGGGCACTTGGGCGATCTAGGTTAACTAGCGGGCCCTTGGACGATCTAGGTTAACTATCGGCCACTTGGACTATCTAGCTTAACTAGCGGGCACTTGGACTATCTAGATTAACTAGCGGGCACATGGATGATGCAGGTTCCCTAGCGGGCACTTGGACTATATAGGTTAATTAGCGGGCACTTGGACTATGGAGGTTAACTATCGGGCACTTGGACTGTCTAGGTTACCTAACGGGCACTTGGACTATGTAGGTTAATTAGCGGGCACTTGGACTATGCAGGTAACCTAACGGGCACTTGGACTATCTAGGTTAGGTAACGGGCACTTGGACTATCTTGGTTACATAGCGGGAACTTGGAATATGTAGGTTACCTAGCGGGCACTTGGACTATAGTTTAACTAGCGGGCACTTGGATTATATAGGTTACCTAGCGGGCCTTTGGACTATGTAGGTTACCTAGCGCGACTTGGACTATCTAAGTTAACGAACGTGCACATGGACTATGTAGGTAACCTAGCGGGCACTTGGACAATATAGGTTACCTAGCGGGCACTTGGACTATCTAGGTTAACGAATGGGCACTTGGACTATGTAGGTTACCTAGCGGGCACTTGGACTATCTAGATTAGTAAACCGGAACTTGGAATATCTAGGTTACCTAGCGGGCACTTGGACTATGTAGGTTACCTTGCGGGCACTTGGCCTATCTAGGTTACCTAACGGGAACTTGGACTATGTAGGTTTACTAGCGGACACTTGGACGATCTTGGTTAACTAGCGGACACTTGTACAATGCAGGTTCCCTAGCGGGCACTTTGACTATGTAGCTTCCCTAGAGGGCACTTGGACTATATAGGTTCCCTATGGTTACTTGGACTATCTAGGTGCCCTAACGGGCACTTGGAATACGTAGGTTCCTTTTCGGACACTTGGACTATGTAGGTTCCTCAGCGGGCACTTGGACTATGTAGGTAATCTAGCGGGCACTTGGACTATCTAGGTTGCCCAGCGGGCACTTGAACTATGTACGTCCCCTAGCGGGCACTTGGACTATCGAGGTTAACTAGAGGGCCCTTGGACTATGTAGGTTAACTAAAGGGCACTTGGACTATCTAGGTTAACTAACGGACCTTGGACTATGTAGGTTAACTAGCGGGCACTTGGACTATCTAGGTTAACTAGCGGGCACATGGACGATGCAGGTTCCCTAGAGGGCACTTGGACTATGTAGGTTCCCTAACGGGCACTTGGACTATGTAGGTCCCTTAGCGTGCACTTGGACTATGTTGGTTCCCTATCGGGCAGTTGGACTCTGTGGGTATCCTAGCGGGCGCTTGGACTATCTAGGTTACCTAGAAGGCACTTTGACTATCTAGGTAAACTAACAGGCACTTGGAATATGTAGGTTCCCTAGCGGGCACTTGGACTATGTAGGTTACCTAGCAGGCACTTGGACTGTCTAGGTTACCTAGCGGGCACTTGAACTATCTAGGTTAACGAACAGGCACTTGGACTATGTAGGTTAGCTAACAGGAACTTGGACTATCTAGGTTAACGAACGGGCACTTGGACTATGGAGGTTACCTAGAGGGCACTTGGACTATCTAGGTTAGCTAACGGGTACTTGGACTATCTAGGTTCCCTAGCGGGCACTTGGACTATGTAGGTTCCCTAGCAGGGCTTTGACTATGTAAGTTCTCTAACGGGCACTTGGACTATGTGGGTTCCTAGCGGGCATTTGGACTATCTAGGTTACCTAACGGGCACTTGGACTATGTACGTTACTAGCGGGCATTTGGACTATGTAGGTTACCTAGCGGATACTTGGATAATGTAGGTTCCCCATCAGGGACTTGGACAATGTAGGTTAACTAGCGGGCACTTGGACTATCTAGGTTAACTAGCGGGCACTTGGACTATGTAGGTTACCTAGCAGGCACTTGGACTGTCTAGGTTACCTAGCGGGCACTTGAACTATCTAGGTTAACGAACGGGCACTTGGACTATGTAGGTTAGCTAACAGGATCTTGGACTATCTAGGTTAACGAACGGGCACTTGGATTATGTAGGTTACCTAGCGGGCACTTGGACTATCTAGGTTAGCTAACGGGTACTTGGACAATCTAGGTTCCCTAGCGGGCACTTGGACTATGTAGGTTCCCTAGCAGGGCTTTGACTATGTAAGTTCTCTAACGGGCACTTGGACTATGTGGGTTCCCTAGCGGGCATTTGGACTATCTAGGTTACCTAACGGGCACTTGGACTATGTACGTTACTAGCGGGCATTTGGACTATGTAGGTTACCTAGCGGATACTTGGACTATGTAGGTTCCCCATCAGGGACTTGGACAATGTAGGTTAACTAGCGGGCACTTGGACTATCTAGGTTAACTAGCGGGCCCTTGCACTATGTAGGTTAACTAGCGGGCTCTTGTACTATCTAGGTTAACGAACGGGCACGTGGACTATGTAGGTAACCAAGCGGGCACTTGGACAGTCTAGGTTACCTAGAGGGCACTTGGAAAATCTAGGTTAATGAATCGGCACTTGGACTATGTAGGTTACCTCGCGGGCACTTAGACTATGTGGGTACCCTAGCGGGCATTTGGACTATCTAGGTTACCTAACGGGCATTTGGACTATGTAGGTTCCCTAGCGGGCACTTGGATTATGTAGGTTCCCTTCTTGCACTTGGACTATGTAGGTTTCTAGCGGGCATTTGTACTATGTAGGTTACCTAACGGGCATTTGGACTACGTACGTTACTAGTGGGCATTTGGACTATGTAGGTTACCTAGCGGATACTTGGACTATGTAGGTTCCCCATCAGGGACTTGGACAATGTAGGTTAACTAGCGGGCACTTGGACTATCTAGGTTAACTAGAGGGCCCTTGGACTATGTAGGTTAACTAGCGGGCCCTTTGACGATCTAGGTTAGCAAACGGGCACTTGGACTATGTAGGTTACCTAGCAGGCACTTGGACTGTCTAGGTTACCTAGCGGGCACTTGAACTATCTAGGTTAACGAACGGGCACTTGGACTATGGAGGTTAGCTAACAGGAACTTGGACTATCTAGGTTAACGAACGGGCACTTGGACTATGGAGGTTACCTAGCGGACACTTGGACTATCTAGGTTAGCTAACGGGTACTTGGACTATCTAGGTTACTTAGCGGGCACTTGGACTATGTAGGTTCCCTAGCAGGGCTTTGACTATGTAAGTTCTCTAACGGGCACTTGGACTATGTGGGTTCCCTAGCGGGCATTTGGAATATCTAGGTTACCTAACGGGCACTTGGACTATGTACGTTACTAGCGGGCATTTGGACTATGTAGGTTACCTAGCGGATACTTGGACTATGTAGGTTCCCCATCAGGGACCTGGACAATGTATGTTAACTAGCGGGCACTTGGACAATGCAGGTTCCCTAGCGGGCACTATGAATATGTAGCTTCCCTAGAGGGAACTTGGACTATATAGGTTCCCTATGGGCACTTGGACAATCTGGGTTCCCTAACGGGCACCTGGAATATGAAGATTCCCTATCGGGCACTTGGACTATGTAGGTTCCTCACTGGGCACTTGGACTATGTAGGTTAACTAGCGGGCCCTTGGACTATCTAGGTTACCTAGCGGGCACTTGGACTATCTAGGTTAACTAGTGGGCACTTGTACAATGCAGGTTCCCTAGCGGGCACTTTGACTATGTAGGTTCCCTAGAGGGCACTTGGACTATATAGGTTCCCTATGGGCACTTGGACTATCTAGGTGCCCTAATGGGGACTTGGAATACGTAGGTTCCCTTTCGGACACTTGGACTATGTAGGTTCCTCAGCGGGCACTTGGACTATGTAGGTTAACTAGCGGGCACTTGGACTATCTAGGTTACCTAGCGAGCACTTGGACTATGTAGGTTCCCTAGCGGGCACTTGGACTATGTTCGTACCTTAGCGGACACTTGGACTATGTAGGTTCCCTATCGGGCAGTTGGACTATGTAGGTTAACTAGCGGGCCCTTAGACTATCTAGGTTACCTAGCGTGCACTTGGACTATGTACGTCCCCTAGCGGGCACTTGGGTTATCTAGGTTAAATAGAGGGCCCTTGGACTATGTAGGTTAACTAGCGGGCACTTGGAATATCTAGGTTAACTAGCGGACCTTGGACTATGTAGGTTAACTAGCGGGCACTTGGACGATCTAGGTTAACTAGCGGCCACTTGGACTATCTAGCTTAACTAGCGGGCACTTGGACTATCTAGATTAACTAGCGGGCACTTGGACGATGCAGGTTCCCTAGCGGGCACTTGGACTATATAGGTTTATTAGCGGGCACTTGGACTATGGAGGTTACCTAGCGGGCACTTGGACTGTCTAGGTTACCTAATGGGCACTTGGACTATGTAGGTTAATTAGCGGGCACTTGGACTATGTAGGTTACCTAGCGGGCACTTGGACTATCTAGGTTAACGAACCGGGACGTGGACTATGTAGGTAACCTAACGGGCACTTGGACAATGTAGGTTAGGTAACGTGCACTTGGACTATCTAGGTTACCTAGCGGGAACTTGGAATATGTAGGTTACCTAGCGGGCACTTGGACTATAGTTTAACTAGCGGGCACTTGGACTATATAGGTTACCTAGCGGGCCCTTGGACTATATAGGTTACCTAGCGCGACTTGGACTATCTAAGTTAACGAACGTGCACTTGGACTATGTAGGTAACCTATCGGGCACTTGGACAGTATAGGTTACCTAGCGGGCACTTGGACTGTCTAGGTTAACGAATGGGCACTTGGACTATGTAGGTTACCTAGCGGGCACTTGGACTATCTAGGTTAGTAAACTGGAACTTGGAATATCTAGGTTACCTAGCGGGCACTTGGACTATGTAGGTTACCTTGCGGGCACTTGGCCTATCTAGGTTACCTAACGGGAACTTGGACTATGTAGGTTTACTAGCAGACACTTGGACAATCTTGGTTAACTAGCGGGCACTTGGACAATGCAGGTTCCCTAGCGGGCACTATGAATATGTAGCTTCCCTAGAGGGCACTTGGACCATATAGGTTCCCTATGGGCACTTGGACTATCTGGTTTCCCTAACGGGCACTTGGAATATAAAGTTTCCCTATCTGGCACGTGGACTATGTAGGTTCCTCATTGGGCACTTGGACTATGTAGGTTACCTATCGGGCACTTGGACTATGTAGGTTAACTAGCGGGCCCTTTGACGATCTAGGTTAGCAAACGGGCACTTGGACTATGTAGGTTACCTAGCAGGCACTTGGACTGTCTAGGTTACCTAGCGGGCACTTGAACTATCTAGGTTAACGAACGGGCACTTGGACTATGTAGGTTAGCTAACAGGAACTTGGACTATCAAGGTTAACGAACGGGCACTTGGACTATGGAGGTTACCTAGCGGGCACTTGGACTATGGAGGTTACCTAGCGGGCACTTGGACTATCTAGGTTAGCTAATGGGTACTTGGACTATCTAGGTTACCTAGCGGGCACTTGGACTATGTAGGTTACCTAGCGGGCACTTGGACTATCTAGGTTACCTAACGGGCACTTGGAGTATGCAGGTAACCTAGCGGGCACTTGAACTGTCTAAGTTACCTGCCGGCTCTTGGACTATGTAGGTTACCTAGCGGGCAAGTATACTATCTAGGTTAACGAACGGGCACGTGGACTATGTAGGTAACCTCACGGGCACTTGGACTATCTAGGTTAGGTAACGGGCACTTTGACTATCTAGGTTACCTAGCGGGAACTTGGAATATGTAGGTTCCCTAGAGGGCACTTGGACTATAGGTTACCTAGTGGCCCTTGGACTATGTAGGTTACCTAGCGCGACTTGGACTATCTAAGTTAACGAACGTGCACTTGGACTATGTAGGTAACCTAGCAGGCACTTGGACAGTATAGGTTACCTAGCGGGCACTTGGACTATCTAGGTTAACGAATGGGCACTTGGACTATGTAGGTTACCTAGCGGGCACTTGGACTATCTAGGTTAGCAAACCGGAACTTGGAATATCTAGGTTACCTAGCGGGCACTTGGACTATGTAGGATCCCTATCGGACATTTGTACTACTTAGGTTAACTAGCGGCCACTTTGACTATCTAGGTTAACTAGCGGGAACTTGAACTATCTAGGTCAACTAGCGGGCCATTGTACTATGTAGGTTAACTAGCGGGCACTTGGCCTATCTAGGTTACCTAACGGGAACTTGGACTATGTAGGTTTACTAGCGGACACTGGACGATCTAGGTTAACTAGCGGGAACTTGGACAATGCAGGTTCCCTAGCGGGCACTATGAATATGTAGCTTCCCTAGAGGGCACTTGGATTATGTAGGTTCCCTATGGGCACTTGGACTATCTGGGTTCCCTAACGGGCACTTGGAATATGAAGATTCCCTATCGGGCACTTGGACTATGTAGGTTCCTCATTGGGCACTTGGACTTTGTAGGTTAACTAGCGGGCCCTTGGACTATCTAGGTTACCTAGCGGGCACTTGGACTATGTAGGTTAACTAGAGGGCACTTGTACAATGCAGGTTCCCTAGCGGGCACTTTGACAATGTAGGTTCCCTCGAGGGCACTTGGACGATATAGGTTCCCTATGGGCACTTGGACTATCTAGGTGCCCTAATGGGCACTTGGAATACGTAGGTTCCCTTTCGGACACTTGGACTATGCAGTTTCCTCAGTGGGCACTTGGACTATGTAGGTTTACTAGCGGGCACTTGGACTATCTAGGTTACATATCGGGCACTTGGACTATGCAGGTTCCCTAGCGGGCACTTGGACTATGTTCGTCCCTTAGCGGGCACTTGGACTATGTAGGTTCCCTATCGGGCAGTTGTACTATGTAGGTTAACTAGCGGGCCCGTAGACTATCTAGGTTACCTAGCGGGCACTTGGACTATGTACGTCCTCCAGCGGGCACTTGGACTATCTAGGTTAACTAGAGGGCCGTTGGACTATGTAGGTTAACTAGCAGGCCCTTGGACTATCTAGGTTACCTAGCGGGCACTTGGACTATCTAGGTTAACTAGAGGGCACTTGTACAATGCAGGTACCCTAGCGGGCACTTTGACTATGTAAGTTCCCTAGAGGGCACTTGGACTATATAGGTTCCCTATGGGCACTTGGACTATCTAGGTGCCCTAATGGGCACTTGGAATACGTAGGTTCCCTTTCGGACACTTGGACTATGTAGGTTCCTCAGCGGGCACTTGGACTATGTAGGTTAACTAGCGGGCACTTGGACTATCTAGGTTACCCAGCGGGCACTTGGACTATGTAGGTTCCCTAGCGGGCACTTGGACTATGTTCGTCCCTTAGCGAGCGCTTGGACTATGTAGGTTCCCTATCGGGCAGTTGGACTATGTAGGTTAACTAGCGGGCCCTTAGACTATCTAGGTTACCTAGCGTGCACTTGGACTATGTACTTCCCCTAGTGGGCACTTGGACTATCTAGGTTAACTAGAGGGCCCTTGGACTATGTAGGTTAACTAGCGGGCACTTGGAATATCTAGGTTAACTAGCGGACCTTGGACTATGTAGGTTAACTAGCGGGCACTTGGATGATCTAGGTTAACTAGCGGCCACTTGGACTATCTAGCTTAACTAGCGGGCACTTGGACTATCTAGATTAACTAGCGGGCACTTGGATGATGCAGGTTCCCTAGCGGGCACTTGGACTATATAGGTTAATTAGCGGGCACTTGGACTATGGAGGTTAACTATCGGGCACTTGGACTGTCTAGGTTACCTAACGGGCACTTGGACTATGTAGGTTAATTAGCGGGCACTTGGACTATGTAGGTAACCTAACGGGCACTTGGACTATCTAGGTTAGGTAACGGGCACTTGGACAATCTTGGTTACCTAGCGGGAACTTGGAATATGTAGGTTACCTAGCGGGCACTTGGACTATAGTTTAACTAGCGGGCACTTGGACTATATAGGTTACCTAGTGCGACTTGGACTATCTAAGTTAAAGAACGTGCACATGGACTATATAGGTAACCTAGCGGGCACTTGGACAGTATAGGTTACCTAGCGGGCACTTGGACTATCTAGGTTAACGAATGGGCACTTGGACTATGTAGGTTACCTAGCGGGCACTTGGACTATCTAGATTAGTAAACCGGAACTTGGAATATCTAGGTTACCTAGCGGGCACTTGGACTATGTAGGTTACCTTGCGGGCACTTGGCCTATCTAGGTTACCTAACGGGAACTTGGACTATGTAGGTTTACTAGCGGACACTTGGACGATCTTGGTTAACTAGCGGGCACTTGGACAATGCAGGTTCCCTAGCGGGCACTATGAATATGTAGCTTCCCTAGAGGGCACTTGGACGATATAGGTTCCCTATGGGCACTTGGACTATCTGGGTTCCCTAACGGGCACTTGGAATATGAAGATTCCCTATCGGGCACTTAGACTATGTAGGTTCCTCATTGGGCACTTGGACTATGTAGGTTCCCTATCGGGCACTTGGACTATGTAGGTTAACTAGCGGGCCCTTCGACTATCTAGGTTACCTAGCGGGCACTTGGACTATCTAGGTTAACTAGCGGGCACTTGTACAATGCAGGTTCCCTAGCGGGCACTTTGACTATGTAGCTTCCCTAGAGGGCACTTGGACTATATAGGTTCCCTATGGTTACTTGGACTATCTAGGTGCCCTAACGGGCACTTGGAATACGTAGGTTCCCTTTCGGACACTTGGACTATGTAGGTTCCTCAGCGAGCACTTGGACTATGTAGGTTAACTAGCGGGCACTTGGAATATCTAGGTTACCTAGCGGGCACTTGGATTTTGTAGGTTCCCTAGCGGGCACTTGGACTATGTAGGTTCCCTATCGGGCAGTTGGACTATGTAGGTTATCTAGCGGGCCCTTAGACTATCTAGGTTACATAGCGGGCACTTGGACTATGTATGTCCCCTAGCGGGCACTTGGACTATCTAGGTTAACTAGAGGGCCCTTTGACTATGTAGGTTAACTAAGGGGCACTTGGAATATCTAGGTTAACTAGCGGACCTTGGACTATGTAGGTTAACTAGCGGGCACTTGGACGATCTAGGTTAACTAGCGGCCACTTGGACTATCTAGGTTAACTAGCGGGCACTTGGACTATCTAGATTAACTAGCGGGCACTTGAACGATGCAGTTTCCCTAGCGGGCACTTGGACTATATAGGTAAATTAGTGGGCACTTGGACTATGGAGGTTACCTAGAAGGCAATTGGACTATGGAGGTTACCTAGCGGGCACTTGGACTATCTAGGTTAGCTAACGGGTACTTGGACTATCTAGGTTACCTAGCGGGCACTTGGACTATGTAGGTTACCTAGCGGGCACTTGGACTATCTAGGTTACCTAACGGGCACTTGGACTATGGAGGTAACCTAGCGGGCACTTGAACTGTCTAAGTTACCTTCCGGCTCTTGGACTATGTAGGTTACCTAGCGGGCAATTGTACTATCTAGGTTAACGAACGGGCACGTGGACTATGTAGGTAACCTCACGGGCACTTGGACTATCTAGGTTAGGTAACTATCTATGCAGCTAACCTAGCGGGCACTTGAACTATCTAAGTTACCTGCCGGCTCTTGGACTATGTAGGTTACCTAGCGGGCAATTGGACTATCTAGGTTACCTAGCGGGAACTTGGAATATGTAGGTTACCTAGCGCGCACTTGGACTATGTACGTTACTAGCGGGCATTTGGACTATGTAGGTTACCTAGCGGATACTTGGACTATGTAGGTTCCCCATCAGGGACTTGGACAATGTAGGTTAACTAGCGGGCACTTGGACGATGCAGGTTCCCTAGCGGGCACTATGAATATGTAGCTTCCCTAGAGGGCACTTGGACCATATAGGTTCCCTATGGGCACTTGGACTATCTGGGTTCCCTAACAGGCCCTTGGAATATGAAGATTCCCTATCGGGCACTTGGACTATGTAGGTTCCTCATTGGGCACTTGGACTATGTAGGTTCCCTATCGGGCACTTGGACTATGTAGGTTAACTAGCGGGCCCTTCGACTATCTAGGTTACCTAGTGGGCACTTGGACTATCTAGGTTAACTAGCGGACACTTGTACAATGCAGGTTCCCTAGCGGGCACTTTGACTATGTAGCTTCCCTAGAGGGCACTTGGACTATATAGGTTCCCTATGGTTACTTGGACTATCTAGGTGCCCTAACGGGCACTTGGAATACGTAGGTTCCTTTTCGGACACTTGGACTATGTAGGTTCCTCAGCGGGCACTTGGACTATGTAGGTAATCTAGCGGGCACTTGGACTATCTAGGTTGCCCAGCGGGCACTTGGACTATGTACGTCCCCTAGCAGGCACTTGGACTATCGAGGTTAACTAGAAGGCCCTTGGACTATGTAGGTTAACTAAAGGGCACTTGGACTATCTAGGTTAACTAACGGACCTTGGACTATGTAGGTTAACTAGCGGGCACTTGGACTATCTAGGTTAACTAGCGGGCACATGGACGATGCAGGTTCCCTAGAGGGCACTTGGACTATGTAGGTTCCCTAACGGGCACTTGGACTATGTAGGTCCCTTAGCGGGCACTTGGACTATGTTGGTTCCCTATCGGGCAGTTGGACTCTGTGGGTATCCTAGCGGGCATTTGGACTATCTAGGTTACCTAGAAGGCACTTTGACTATCTAGGTAAACTAACGGGCACTTGGAATATGTAGGTTCCCTAGCGGGCACTTGGACTATGTAGGTTACATAGCAGGCACTTGGACTGTCTAGGTTACCTAGCGGGCACTTGAACTATCTAGGTTAACGAACAGGCACTTGGACTATGTAGGTTAGCTAACAGGAACTTGGACTATCTAGGTTAACGAACGGGCACTTGGACTATGGAGGTTACCTAGAGGGCACTTGGACTATCTAGGTTAGCTAACGGGTACTTGGACTATCTAGGTTCCCTAGCGGGCACTTGGACTATGTAGGTTCCCTAGCAGGGCTTTGACTATGTAAGTTCTCTAACGGGCACTTGGACTATGTGGGTTCCTAGCGGGCATTTGGACTATCTAGGTTACCTAACGGGCACTTGGACTATGTACGTTACTAGCGGGCATTTGGACTATGTAGGTTACCTAGCGGATACTTGGATAATGTAGGTTCCCCATCAGGGACTTGGACAATGTAGGTTAACTAGCGGGCACTTGGACTATCTAGGTTAACTAGCGGGCACTTGGACTATGTAGGTTACCTAGCAGGCACTTGGACTGTCTAGGTTACCTAGCGGGCACTTGAACTATCTAGGTTAACGAACGGGCACTTGGACTATGTAGGTTAGCTAACAGGATCTTGGACTATCTAGGTTAACGAACGGGCACTTGGACTATGGAGGTTACCTAGCGGGCACTTGGACTATGGAGGTTACCTAGCGGGCACTTGGACTATCTAGGTTAGCTAATGGGTACTTGGACTATCTAGGTTACCTAGCGGGCACTTGGACTATGTAGGTTACCTAGCGGGCACTTGGACTATCTAGGTTACCTAACGGGCACTTGGAGTATGCAGGTAACCTAGCGGGCACTTGAACTGTCTAAGTTACCTGCCGGCTCTTGGACTATGTAGGTTACCTAGCGGGCAAGTATACTATCTAGGTTAACGAACGGGCACGTGGACTATGTAGGTAACCTCACGGGCACTTGGACTATCTAGGTTAGGTAACGGGCACTTTGACTATCTAGGTTACCTAGCGGGAACTTGGAATATGTAGGTTCCCTAGAGGGCACTTGGACTATAGGTTACCTAGTGGCCCTTGGACTATGTAGGTTACCTAGCGCGACTTGGACTATCTAAGTTAACGAACGTGCACTTGGACTATGTAGGTAACCTAGCAGGCACTTGGACAGTATAGGTTACCTAGCGGGCACTTGGACTATCTAGGTTAACGAATGGGCACTTGGACTATGTAGGTTACCTAGCGGGCACTTGGACTATCTAGGTTAGCAAACCGGAACTTGGAATATCTAGGTTACCTAGCGGGCACTTGGACTATGTAGGATCCCTATCGGACATTTGTACTACTTAGGTTAACTAGCGGCCACTTTGACTATCTAGGTTAACTAGCGGGAACTTGAACTATCTAGGTCAACTAGCGGGCCATTGTACTATGTAGGTTAACTAGCGGGCACTTGGCCTATCTAGGTTACCTAACGGGAACTTGGACTATGTAGGTTTACTAGCGGACACTGGACGATCTAGGTTAACTAGCGGGCACTTGGACAATGCAGGTTCCCTAGCGGGCACTATGAATATGTAGCTTCCCTAGAGGGCACTTGGATTATGTAGGTTCCCTATGGGCACTTGGACTATCTGGGTTCCCTAACGGGCACTTGGAATATGAAGATTCCCTATCGGGCACTTGGACTATGTAGGTTCCTCATTGGGCACTTGGACTTTGTAGGTTAACTAGCGGGCCCTTGGACTATCTAGGTTACCTAGCGGGCACTTGGACTATGTAGGTTAACTAGAGGGCACTTGTACAATGCAGGTTCCCTAGCGGGCACTTTGACAATGTAGGTTCCCTCGAGGGCACTTGGACGATATAGGTTCCCTATGGGCACTTGGACTATCTAGGTGCCCTAATGGGCACTTGGAATACGTAGGTTCCCTTTCGGACACTTGGACTATGCAGTTTCCTCAGTGGGCACTTGGACTATGTAGGTTTACTAGCGGGCACTTGGACTATCTAGGTTACATATCGGGCACTTGGACTATGCAGGTTCCCTAGCGGGCACTTGGACTATGTTCGTCCCTTAGCGGGCACTTGGACTATGTAGGTTCCCTATCGGGCAGTTGTACTATGTAGGTTAACTAGCGGGCCCGTAGACTATCTAGGTTACCTAGCGGGCACTTGGACTATGTACGTCCTCCAGCGGGCACTTGGACTATCTAGGTTAACTAGAGGGCCGTTGGACTATGTAGGTTAACTAGCAGGCCCTTGGACTATCTAGGTTACCTAGCGGGCACTTGGACTATCTAGGTTAACTAGAGGGCACTTGTACAATGCAGGTACCCTAGCGGGCACTTTGACTATGTAAGTTCCCTAGAGGGCACTTGGACTATATAGGTTCCCTATGGGCACTTGGACTATCTAGGTGCCCTAATGGGCACTTGGAATACGTAGGTTCCCTTTCGGACACTTGGACTATGTAGGTTCCTCAGCGGGCACTTGGACTATGTAGGTTAACTAGCGGGCACTTGGACTATCTAGGTTACCCAGCGGGCACTTGGACTATGTAGGTTCCCTAGCGGGCACTTGGACTATGTTCGTCCCTTAGCGAGCGCTTGGACTATGTAGGTTCCCTATCGGGCAGTTGGACTATGTAGGTTAACTAGCGGGCCCTTAGACTATCTAGGTTACCTAGCGTGCACTTGGACTATGTACTTCCCCTAGTGGGCACTTGGACTATCTAGGTTAACTAGAGGGCCCTTGGACTATGTAGGTTAACTAGCGGGCACTTGGAATATCTAGGTTAACTAGCGGACCTTGGACTATGTAGGTTAACTAGCGGGCACTTGGATGATCTAGGTTAACTAGCGGCCACTTGGACTATCTAGCTTAACTAGCGGGCACTTGGACTATCTAGATTAACTAGCGGGCACTTGGATGATGCAGGTTCCCTAGCGGGCACTTGGACTATATAGGTTAATTAGCGGGCACTTGGACTATGGAGGTTAACTATCGGGCACTTGGACTGTCTAGGTTACCTAACGGGCACTTGGACTATGTAGGTTAATTAGCGGGCACTTGGACTATGTAGGTAACCTAACGGGCACTTGGACTATCTAGGTTAGGTAACGGGCACTTGGACAATCTTGGTTACCTAGCGGGAACTTGGAATATGTAGGTTACCTAGCGGGCACTTGGACTATAGTTTAACTAGCGGGCACTTGGACTATATAGGTTACCTAGTGCGACTTGGACTATCTAAGTTAAAGAACGTGCACATGGACTATATAGGTAACCTAGCGGGCACTTGGACAGTATAGGTTACCTAGCGGGCACTTGGACTATCTAGGTTAACGAATGGGCACTTGGACTATGTAGGTTACCTAGCGGGCACTTGGACTATCTAGATTAGTAAACCGGAACTTGGAATATCTAGGTTACCTAGCGGGCACTTGGACTATGTAGGTTACCTTGCGGGCACTTGGCCTATCTAGGTTACCTAAGGGGAACTTGGACTATGTAGGTTTACTAGCGGACACTTGGACGATCTTGGTTAACTAGCGGGCACTTGGACAATGCAGGTTCCCTAGCGGGCACTATGAATATGTAGCTTCCCTAGAGGGCACTTGGACGATATAGGTTCCCTATGGGCACTTGGACTATCTGGGTTCCCTAACGGGCACTTGGAATATGAAGATTCCCTATCGGGCACTTAGACTATGTAGGTTCCTCATTGGGCACTTGGACTATGTAGGTTCCCTATCGGGCACTTGGACTATGTAGGTTAACTAGCGGGCCCTTCGACTATCTAGGTTACCTAGCGGGCACTTGGACTATCTAGGTTAACTAGCGGGCACTTGTACAATGCAGGTTCCCTAGCGGGCACTTTGACTATGTAGCTTCCCTAGAGGGCACTTGGACTATATAGGTTCCCTATGGTTACTTGGACTATCTAGGTGCCCTAACGGGCACTTGGAATACGTAGGTTCCCTTTCGGACACTTGGACTATGTAGGTTCCTCAGCGAGCACTTGGACTATGTAGGTTAACTAGCGGGCACTTGGAATATCTAGGTTACCTAGCGGGCACTTGGATTTTGTAGGTTCCCTAGCGGGCACTTGGACTATGTAGGTTCCCTATCGGGCAGTTGGACTATGTAGGTTATCTAGCGGGCCCTTAGACTATCTAGGTTACATAGCGGGCACTTGGACTATGTATGTCCCCTAGCGGGCACTTGGACTATCTAGGTTAACTAGAGGGCCCTTTGACTATGTAGGTTAACTAAGGGGCACTTGGAATATCTAGGTTAACTAGCGGACCTTGGACTATGTAGGTTAACTAGCGGGCACTTGGACGATCTAGGTTAACTAGCGGCCACTTGGACTATCTAGGTTAACTAGCGGGCACTTGGACTATCTAGATTAACTAGCGGGCACTTGAACGATGCAGTTTCCCTAGCGGGCACTTGGACTATATAGGTAAATTAGTGGGCACTTGGACTATGGAGGTTACCTAGAAGGCAATTGGACTATGGAGGTTACCTAGCGGGCACTTGGACTATCTAGGTTAGCTAACGGGTACTTGGACTATCTAGGTTACCTAGCGGGCACTTGGACTATGTAGGTTACCTAGCGGGCACTTGGACTATCTAGGTTACCTAACGGGCACTTGGACTATGGAGGTAACCCAGCGGGCACTTGAACTGTCTAAGTTACCTTCCGGCTCTTGGACTATGTAGGTTACCTAGCGGGCAATTGTACTATCTAGGTTAACGAACGGGCACGTGGACTATGTAGGTAACCTCACGGGCACTTGGACTATCTAGGTTAGGTAACTATCTATGCAGCTAACCTAGCGGGCACTTGAACTATCTAAGTTACCTGCCGGCTCTTGGACTATGTAGGTTACCTAGCGGGCAATTGGACTATCTAGGTTACCTAGCGGGAACTTGGAATATGTAGGTTACCTAGCGCGCACTTGGACTATGTACGTTACTAGCGGGCATTTGGACTATGTAGGTTACCTAGCGGATACTTGGACTATGTAGGTTCCCCATCAGGGACTTGGACAATGTAGGTTAACTAGCGGGCACTTGGACGATGCAGGTTCCCTAGCGGGCACTATGAATATGTAGCTTCCCTAGAGGGCACTTGGACCATATAGGTTCCCTATGGGCACTTGGACTATCTGGGTTCCCTAACAGGCCCTTGGAATATGAAGATTCCCTATCGGGCACTTGGACTATGTAGGTTCCTCATTGGGCACTTGGACTATGTAGGTTCCCTATCGGGCACTTGGACTATGTAGGTTAACTAGCGGGCCCTTCGACTATCTAGGTTACCTAGTGGGCACTTGGACTATCTAGGTTAACTAGCGGACACTTGTACAATGCAGGTTCCCTAGCGGGCACTTTGACTATGTAGCTTCCCTAGAGGGCACTTGGACTATATAGGTTCCCTATGGTTACTTGGACTATCTAGGTGCCCTAACGGGCACTTGGAATACGTAGGTTCCTTTTCGGACACTTGGACTATGTAGGTTCCTCAGCGGGCACTTGGACTATGTAGGTAATCTAGCGGGCACTTGGACTATCTAGGTTGCCCAGCGGGCACTTGGACTATGTACGTCCCCTAGCAGGCACTTGGACTATCGAGGTTAACTAGAAGGCCCTTGGACTATGTAGGTTAACTAAAGGGCACTTGGACTATCTAGGTTAACTAACGGACCTTGGACTATGTAGGTTAACTAGCGGGCACTTGGACTATCTAGGTTAACTAGCGGGCACATGGACGATGCAGGTTCCCTAGAGGGCACTTGGACTATGTAGGTTCCCTAACGGGCACTTGGACTATGTAGGTCCCTTAGCGGGCACTTGGACTATGTTGGTTCCCTATCGGGCAGTTGGACTCTGTGGGTATCCTAGCGGGCATTTGGACTATCTAGGTTACCTAGAAGGCACTTTGACTATCTAGGTAAACTAACGGGCACTTGGAATATGTAGGTTCCCTAGCGGGCACTTGGACTATGTAGGTTACATAGCAGGCACTTGGACTGTCTAGGTTACCTAGCGGGCACTTGAACTATCTAGGTTAACGAACAGGCACTTGGACTATGTAGGTTAGCTAACAGGAACTTGGACTATCTAGGTTAACGAACGGGCACTTGGACTATGGAGGTTACCTAGAGGGCACTTGGACTATCTAGGTTAGCTAACGGGTACTTGGACTATCTAGGTTCCCTAGCGGGCACTTGGACTATGTAGGTTCCCTAGCAGGGCTTTGACTATGTAAGTTCTCTAACGGGCACTTGGACTATGTGGGTTCCTAGCGGGCATTTGGACTATCTAGGTTACCTAACGGGCACTTGGACTATGTACGTTACTAGCGGGCATTTGGACTATGTAGGTTACCTAGCGGATACTTGGATAATGTAGGTTCCCCATCAGGGACTTGGACAATGTAGGTTAACTAGCGGGCACTTGGACTATCTAGGTTAACTAGCGGGCACTTGGACTATGTAGGTTACCTAGCAGGCACTTGGACTGTCTAGGTTACCTAGCGGGCACTTGAACTATCTAGGTTAACGAACGGGCACTTGGACTATGTAGGTTAGCTAACAGGATCTTGGACTATCTAGGTTAACGAACGGGCACTTGGATTATGTAGGTTACCTAGCGGGCACTTGGACTATCTAGGTTAGCTAACGGGTACTTGGACTATCTAGGTTCCCTAGCGGGCACTTGGACTATGTAGGTTCCCTAGCAGGGCTTTGACTATGTAAGATCTCTAACGGGCACTTGGACTATGTGGGTTCCCTAGCGGGCATTTGGACTATCTAGGTTACCTAACGGGCACTTGGACTATGTACGTTACTAGCGGGCATTTGGACTATGTAGGTTACCTAGCGGATACTTGGACTATGTAGGTTCCCCATCAGGGACTTGGACAATGTAGGTTAACTAGCGGGCACTTGGACTATCTAGGTTAACTAGAGGGCCCTTGCACTATGTAGGTTAACTAGCGGGCTCTTGTACTATCTAGGTTAACGAACGGGCACGTGGACTATGTAGGTAACCAAGCGGGCACTTGGACAGTCTAGGTTACCTAGAGGGCACTTGGAAAATCTAGGTTAATGAATCGGCACTTGGACTATGTAGGTTACCTCGCGGGCACTTAGACTATGTGGGTACCCTAGCGGGCATTTGGACTATCTAGGTTACCTAACGAGCATTTGGACTATGTAGGTTCCCTAGCGGGCACTTGGATTATGTAGGTTCCCTTCTTGCACTTGGACTATGTAGGTTTCTAGCGGGCATTTGGACTATGTAGGTTACCTAACGGGCATTTGGACTACGTACGTTACTAGTGGGCATTTGGACTATGTAGGTTACCTAGCGGATACTTGGACTATGTAGGTTCCCCATCAGGGACTTGGACAATGTAGGTTAACTAGCGGGCACTTGGACTATCTAGGTTAACTAGAGGGCCCTTGGACTATGTAGGTTAACTAGCGGGCCCTTTGACGATCTAGGTTAGCAAACGGGCACTTGGACTATGTAGGTTACCTAGCAGGCACTTGGACTGTCTAGGTTACCTAGCGGGCACTTGAACTATCTAGGTTAACGAACGGGCACTTGGACTATGGAGGTTAGCTAACAGGAACTTGGACTATCTAGGTTAACGAACGGGCACTTGGACTATGGAGGTTACCTAGCGGACACTTGGACTATCTAGGTTAGCTAACGGGTACTTGGACTATCTAGGTTACTTAGCGGGCACTTGGACTATGTAGGTTCCCTAGCAGGGCTTTGACTATGTAAGTTCTCTAACGGGCACTTGGACTATGTGGGTTCCCTAGCGGGCATTTGGAATATCTAGGTTACCTAACGGGCACTTGGACTATGTACGTTACTAGCGGGCATTTGGACTATGTAGGTTACCTAGCGGATACTTGGACTATGTAGGTTCCCCATCAGGGACTTGGACAATGTATGTTAACTAGCGGGCACTTGGACAATGCAGGTTCCCTAGCGGGCACTATGAATATGTAGCTTCCCTAGAGGGAACTTGGACTATATAGGTTCCCTATGGGCACTTGGACAATCTGGGTTCCCTAACGGGCACCTGGAATATGAAGATTCCCTATCGGGCACTTGGACTATGTAGGTTCCTCATTGGGCACTTGGACTATGTAGGTTAACTAGCGGGCCCTTGGACTATCTAGGTTACCTAGCGGGCACTTGGACTATCTAGGTTAACTAGTGGGCACTTGTACAATGCAGGTTCCCTAGCGGGCACTTTGACTATGTAGGTTCCCTAGAGGGCACTTGGACTATATAGGTTCCCTATGGGCACTTGGACTATCTAGGTGCCCTAATGGGGACTTGGAATACGTAGGTTCCCTTTCGGACACTTGGACTATGTAGGTTCCTCAGCGGGCACTTGGACTATGTAGGTTAACTAGCGGGCACTTGGACTATCTAGGTTACCTAGCGAGCACTTGGACTATGTAGGTTCCCTAGCGGGCACTTGGACTATGTTCGTACCTTAGCGGACACTTGGACTATGTAGGTTCCCTATCGGGCAGTTGGACTATGTAGGTTAACTAGCGGGCCCTTAGACTATCTAGGTTACCTAGCGTGCACTTGGACTATGTACGTCCCCTAGCGGGCACTTGGGCTATCTAGGTTAAATAGAGGGCCCTTGGACTATGTAGGTTAACTAGCGGGCACTTGGAATATCTAGGTTAACTAGCGGACCTTGGACTATGTAGGTTAACTAGCGGGCACTTGGACGATCTAGGTTAACTAGCGGCCACTTGGACTATCTAGCTTAACTAGCGGGCACTTGGACTATCTAGATTAACTAGCGGGCACTTGGACGATGCAGGTTCCCTAGCGGGCACTTGGACTATATAGGTTTATTAGCGGGCACTTGGACTATGGAGGTTACCTAGCGGGCACTTGGACTGTCTAGGTTACCTAATGGGCACTTGGACTATGTAGGTTAATTAGCGGGCACTTGGACTATGTAGGTTACCTAGCGGGCACTTGGACTATCTAGGTTAACGAACCGGCACGTGGACTATGTAGGTAACCTAACGGGCACTTGGACTATGTAGGTTAGGTAACGTGCACTTGGACTATCTAGGTTACCTAGCGGGAACTTGGAATATGTAGGTTACCTAGCGGGCACTTGGACTATAGTTTAACTAGCGGGCACTTGGACTATATAGGTTACCTAGCGGGCCCTTGGACTATATAGGTTACCTAGCGCGACTTGGACTATCTAAGTTAACGAACGTGCACTTGGACTATGTAGGTAACCTATCGGGCACTTGGACAGTATAGGTTACCTAGCGGGCACTTGGACTGTCTAGGTTAACGAATGGGCACTTGGACTATGTAGGTTACCTAGCGGGCACTTGGACTATCTAGGTTAGTAAACTGGAACTTGGAATATCTAGGTTACCTAGCGGGCACTTGGACTATGTAGGTTACCTTGCGGGCACTTGGCCTATCTAGGTTACCTAACGGGAACTTGGACTATGTAGGTTTACTAGCAGACACTTGGACAATCTTGGTTAACTAGCGGGCACTTGGACAATGCAGGTTCCCTAGCGGGCACTATGAATATGTAGCTTCCCTAGAGGGCACTTGGACCATATAGGTTCGCTATGGGCACTTGGACTATCTGGTTTCCCTAACGGGCACTTGGAATATAAAGTTTCCCTATCGGGCACGTGGACTATGTAGGTTCCTCATTGGGCACTTGGACTATGTAGGTTACCTATCGGGCACTTGGACTATGTAGGTTAACTAGCGGGCCCTTTGACGATCTAGGTTAGCAAACGGGCACTTGGACTATGTAGGTTACCTAGCAGGCACTTGGACTGTCTAGGTTACCTAGCGGGCACTTGAACTATCTAGGTTAACGAACGGGCACTTGGACTATGTAGGTTAGCTAACAGGAACTTGGACTATCTAGGTTAACGAACGGGCACTTGGACTATGGAGGTTACCTAGCGGGCACTTGGACTATGGAGGTTACCTAGCGGGCACTTGGACTATCTAGGTTAGCTAATGGGTACTTGGACTATCTAGGTTACCTAGCGGGCACTTGGACTATGTAGGTTCCCTAGCAGGGCTTTGACTATGTAAGTTCTCTAACGGGCACTTGGACTATGTGGGTTCCCTAGCGGGCATTTGGTCTATCTAGGTTACCTAACGGGCACTTGGAATATGTACGTTACTTGCGGGCATTTGGACTATGTAGGTTACCTAGCGGATACTTGGACTATGTAGGTTCCCCATCAGGGACTTGGACAATGTAGGTTAACTAGCGGGCACTTGGACTATCTAGGTTAACTAGCGGGCCCTTGGACTATGTAGGTTAACTAGCGGGCTCTTGTACTATCTAGGTTAACGAACGGGCACGTGGACTATGTAGGTAACCAAGCGGGCACTTGGACAGTCTAGGTTACCTAGAGGGCACTTGGAAAATCTAGGTTAATGAATGGGCACTTGGACAATGTAGGTTACCTCGCGGGCACTTAGACTATGTGGGTACCCTAGCGGGCATTTGGACTATCTAGGTTACCTAACGGGCATTTGGAATATGTAGGTTCCCTAGCGGGAACTTGGATTACGTAGGTTCCCTTCTTGCACTTGGACTATGTAGGTTTCTAGTGGGCATTTGGACTATGTAGGTTACCTAGCGGGCACTTGGGCTATGTAGGTTCCCTAGCGGGCATTTGGACTATCTAGGTTACCTAACGGGCATTTGGACTACGTACGTTACTAGTGGGCATTTGGACTATGTAGGTTACCTAGCGGATACTTGGACTATGTACGTTCCCCATCAGGGACTTGGACAATGTAGGTTAACTAGCGGGCACTTGGACTATCTAGGTTAACTAGAGGGCCCTTGGACTATGTAGGTTAACTAGCGGGCCCTTTGACGATCTAGGTTAGCAAACGGGCACTTGGACTATGTAGGTTACCTAGCAGGCACTTGGACTGTCTAGGTAACCTAGCGGGCACTTGAACTATCTAGGTTAACGAACGGGCACTTGGACTATGTAGGTTAGCTAACAGGAATTTGGACTATCTAGGTTAACGAACGGGCACTTGGACTATGGATGTTACCTAGCGGGCACTTGGACTATGGAGGTTACCTAGCGGGCACTTGGACTATCTAGGTTACCTAACGGGCACTTGGACTATGCAGGTAACCTAGCGGTCACTTGGACTGTTTAAGTTACCTAGAGGGCACTTGGACTATAGGTTAACTAGCGGGCACTTGGACTATATAGGTTACCTAGCGGCCCTTAGACTATGTTGGTTACCTACCGCGACTTGGACTATCTAAGTTAACGAACGTGCACTTGGACTATGTAAGTAACCTAGCGGGCACTTGGACAGTATAGGTTACATAGCGGGCACTTGACTATCTAGGTTAGCAAACCGGAACTTGGAATATCTAGGTTACCTAGCGGGCACTTGGATTATGTAGGATCCCTATTGGACATTTGTACTACTTAGGTTAACTAGCGGGCACATTGACTATCTAGGTTAACTAGCGGGCACTTGGACTATCTAGGTCAACTAGCGGGCCATTGTACTATGTAGGTTAACTAGCGGGCACTTGGCCTATCTAGGTTACCTAACGGGAACTTGGACTATGTAGGTTTACTAGCGGACCCTTGGACGATCTAGGTTAACTAGCGGTCACTTGGACAATGCAGGTTCCCTAGCGGGCACTATGAATATGTAGCTTCCCTAGAGGGAACTTGGACTATATAGGTTCCCTATGGGCACTTGGACAATCTGGGTTCCCTAACGGGCACTTGGAATATGAAGATTCCCTATCGGGCACTTGGACTATGTAGGTTCCTCATTGGGCACTTGGACTATGTAGGTTAACTAGCGGGCCCTTGGACTATCTAGGTTACCTAGCGGGCACTTGGACTATCTAGGTTAACTAGAGGGCACTTGTACAATGCAGGTTCCCTAGCGGGCACTTTGACTATGTAGATTCCCTAGAGGGCACTTGGACTATATAGGTTCCCTATGGGCACTTGGACTATCTAGGTGCCCTAATGGGCACTTGGAATACGTAGGTTCCCTTTCGGACACTTGGACTATGTAGGTTCCTCAGCGGGCACTTGGACTATGTAGGTTAACTAGCAGGCACTTGGACTATGTTCGTACCTTAGCGGACACTTGGACTATGTAGGTTCCCTATCGGGCAGTTGGACTATGTAGGTTTACTAGCGGGCCCTTAGACTATCTAGGTTACCTAGCGGGCACTTGGACTATGTACGTCCCCTAGCGGGCACTTGGACTATCTAGGTTAAATAGAGGGCCCTTGGACTATGTAGGTTAACTAGCGGGCACTTGGACTATCTAGGTTACCTAGCGGGCACTTGGACTATGTAGGTTCCCTAGCGGGCACTTGGACTATGTTCGTACCTTAGCGGACACTTGGACTATGTAGGTTCCCTATCGGGCAGTTGGACTATGTAGGTTAACTAGCGGGCCCTTAGACTATCTAGGTTACCTAGCGTGCATTTGGACTATGTACGTCCCCTAGCGGGCACTTGGACTATCTAGGTTAAATAGAGGGCCCTTGGACTATGTAGGTTAACTAGCGGGCACTTGGAATATCTAGGTTAACTAGCGGACCTTGGACTATGTAGGTTAACTAGCGGGCACTTGGATGATCTAGGTTAACTAGCGGCCACTTGGACTATCTAGCTTAACTAGCGGGCACTTGGACTATCTAGATTAACTAGCGGGCACTTGGACGATGCAGGTTCCCTAGCGGGCGCTTGGACTATATAGGTTTATTAGCGGGCACTTGGACTATGGAGGTTACCTAGCGGGCACTTGGACTGTCTAGGTTACCTAATGGGCACTTGGACTATGTAGGTTAATTAGCGGGCACTTGGACTATGTAGGTTACCTAGCGGGCACTTGGACTATCTAGGTTAACGAACCGGCACGTGGACTATGTAGGTAACCTAACGGGCACTTGGACTATGTAGGTTAGGTAACGGTCACTTGGACTATCTAGGTTACCTAGCGGGAACTTGGAATATGTAGGTTACCTAGCGGGCACTTGGACTATAGTTTAACTAGCGGGCACTTGGACTATATAGGTTACCTAGCGGGCCCTTGGACTATATAGGTTACCTAGCGCGACTTGGACTATCTAAGTTAACGAACGTGCACTTGGACTATGTAGTTAACCTAGCGGGCACTTGGACAGTATAGGTTACCTAGCGGGCACTTGGACTGTCTAGGTTAACGAATGGGCACTTGGACTATGTAGGTTACCTAGCGGGCACTTGGCCTATCTAGGTTAGTAAACTGGAACTTGGAATATCTAGGTTACCTAGCGGGCACTTGGCCTATCTAGGTTACCTAACGGGAACTTGGACTATGTAGGTTTACTAGCGGACACTTGGACAATCTTGGTTAACTAGCGGGCACTTGGACAATGCAGGTTCCCTAGCGGGCACTATGAATATGTAGCTTCCCTAGAGGGCACGTGGACCATATAGGTTCCCTATGGGCACTTGGACTATCTGGTTTCCCTAACGGGCACTTGGAATATAAAGTTTCCCTATCGGGCACGTGGACTATGTAGGTTCCTCATTGGGCACTTGGACTATGTAGGTTACCTATCGGGCACTTGGACTATGTAGGTTAACTAGCGGGCCCTTTGACGATCTAGGTTAGCAAACGGGCACTTGGACTATGTAGGTTACCTAGCAGGCACTTGGACTGTCTAGGTTACCTAGCGGGCACTTGAACTATCTAGGTTAACGAACGGGCACTTGGACTATGTAGGTTAGCTAACAGGAACTTGGACTATCTAGGTTAACGAACAGGCACTTGGACTATGGAGGTTACCTAGCGGGCACTTGGACTATGGAGGTTACCTAGCGGGCACTTGGACTATCTAGGTTAGCTAACGGGTACTTGGACTATCTAGGTTACCTAGCGGGCACTTGGACTATGTAGGTTCCCTAGCAGGACTTTGACTATGTAAGTTCTCTAACGGGCACTTGGACTATGTGGGTTCCCTAGCGGGCATTTGGACTATCTAGGTTACCTAACGGGCACTTGGACTATGTACGTTACTTGCGGGCATTTGGACTATGTAGGTTACCTAGCGGATACTTGGACTATGTAGGTTCCCCATCAGGGACTTGGACAATGTAGGTTAACTAGCGGGCACTTGGACTATCTAGGTTAACTAGCGGGCCCTTGGACTATGTAGGTTAACTAGCAGGCTCTTGTACTATCTAGGTTAACGAACGGGCACGTGGACTATGTAGGTTACCTAGCAGGCACTTGGACTGTCTAGGTTACCTAGCGGGCACTTGAACTATCTAGGTTAACGAACGGGCACTTGGACTATGTAGGTTAGCTAACAGGAACTTGGACTATCTAGGTTAACGAACAGGCACTTGGACTATGGAGGTTACCTAGCGGGCACTTGGACTATGGAGGTTCCCTAGCGGGCACTTGGACTATCTAGGTTAGCTAACGGGTACTTGGACTATCTAGGTTACCTAGCGGGCACTTGGACTATGTAGGTTCCCTAGCAGGACTTTGACTATGTAAGTTCTCTAACGGGCACTTGGACTATGTGGGTTCCCTAGCGGGCATTTGGACTATCTAGGTTACCTAACGGGCACTTGGACTATGTACGTTACTTGCGGGCATTTGGACTATGTAGGTTACCTAGCGGATACTTGGACTATGTAGGTTCCCCATCAGGGACTTGGACAATGTAGGTTAACTAGCGGGCACTTGGACTATCTAGGTTAACTAGCGGGCCCTTGGACTATGTAGGTTAACTAGCGGGCTCTTGTACTATCTAGGTTAACGAACGGGCACGTGGACTATGTAGGTAACCAAGCGGGCACTTGGACAGTCTAGGTTACCTAGAGGGCACTTGGAAAATCTAGGTTAATGAATGGGCACTTGGACAATGTAGGTTACCTCGCGGGCACTTAGACTATGTGGGTACCCTAGCGGGCATTTGGACTATCTACGTTACCTAACGGGCATTTGGTATATGTAGGTTCCCTAGCGGGAACTTGGATTACGTAGGTTCCCTTCTTGCACTTGGACTATGTAGGTTTCTAGCGGGCATTTGGGCTATGTAGGTTACCTAGCGGGCACTTGGGCTATGTAGGTTCCCTAGCGGGCATTTGGACTATCTAGGTTACCTAACGGGCATTCGGACTACGTACGTTACTAGTGGGCATTTGGACTATGTAGGTTACCTAGCGGATACTTGGACTATGTACGTTCCCCATCAGGGACTTGGACAATGTAGGTTAACTAGCGGGCACTTGGACTATCTAGGTTAACTAGAGGGCCCTTGGACTCTGTAGGTTAACTAGCGGGCCCTTTGACGATCTAGGTGAGCAAACGGGCACTTGGACTATGTAGGTTACCTAGCAGGCACTTGGACTGTCTAGGTTACCTAGCGGGCACTTGAACTATCTAGGTTAACGAACGGGCACTTGGACTATGTAGGTTAGCTAACAGGAACTTGGACTCTCTAGGTTAACGAACGGGCACTTGGACTATGGATGTTACCTAGCGGGCACTTGGTCTATGGAGGTTACCTAGCGGGCACTTGGACTATCTAGGTTACCTAACGGGCACTTGGACTATGCAGGTAACCTAGCGGGCACTTGGACTGTTTAAGTTACCTAGAGGGCACTTGGACTATAGGTTAACTAGCGGGCACTTGGACTATATAGGTTACCTAGCGGCCCTTAGACTATGTTGGTTACCTACCGCGACTTAGACTATCTAAGTTAACGAACGTGCACTTGGACTATGTAAGTAACCTAGCGGGCACTTGGACAGTATAGGTTACATAGCGGGCACTTGACTATCTAGGTTAGCAAACCGGAACTTGGAATATCTAGGTTACCTAGCGGGCACTTGGATTATGTAGGATCCCTATTGGACATTTGTACTACTTAGGTTAACTAGCGGGCACTTTGACTATCTAGGTTAACTAGCGGGCACTTGGACTATCAAGGTCAACTAGCGGGCCATTGTACTATGTAGATTAACTAGCGGGCACTTGGCCTATCTAGGTTATCTAACGGGAACTTGGACTATGTAGGTTTACTAGCGGACCCTTGGACGATCTAGGTTAACTAGCGGTCACTTGGACAATGCAGGTTCCCTAGCGGGCACTATGAATATGTAGCTTCCCTAGAGGGAACTTGGACTATATAGGTTCCCTATGGGCACTTGGACAATCTGGGTTCCCTAACGGGCACTTGGAATATGAAGATTCCCTATCGGGCACTTGGACTATGTAGGTTCCTCATTGGGCACTTGGACTATGTAGGTTAACTAGCGGGCCCTTGGACTATCTAGGTTACCTAGCGGGCACTTGGACTATCTAGGTTAACTAGAGGGCACTTGCACAATGCAGGTTCCCTAGCGGGCACTTTGATTATGTAGGTTCCCTAGAGGGCACTTGGACTATATAGGTTCCCTATGGGCACTTGGACTATCTAGGTGCCCTAATGGGCACTTGGAATACGTAGGTTCCCTTTCGGACACGTGGACTATGTAGGTTCCTCAGCGGGCACTTGGACTATGTAGGTTAACTAGCGGGCACTTGGACTATGTTCGTACCTTAGCGGACACTTGGACTATGTAGGTTTCCTATCGGGCAGTTGGACTATGTAGGTTAACTAGCGGGCCCTTAGACTATCTAGGTTACCTAGCGGGCACTTGGACTATGTACGTCCCCTAGCGGGCACTTGGACTATCTAGGTTAAATAGAGGGCCCTTGGACTATGTAGGTTAACCAGCGGGCACTTGGAATATCTAGGTTAACTAGCGGACCTTGGACTATGTAGGTTAACTAGCGGGCACTTGGACGATCTAGGTTAACTAGCGGCCACTTGGACTATCTAGCTTAACTAGCGGGCACTTGGACTATCTAGATTAACTAGCGGGCACTTGGACGATGCAGGTTCCCTAGCGGGCACTTGGACTATATAGGTTTATTAGCGGGCACTTGGACTATGGAGGTTACCTAGCGGGCACTTGGACTGTCTAGGTTACCTAACGGGCACTTGGACTATGTAGGTTAATTAGCGGGCACTTGGACTATGTAGGTTACCTAGCGGGCACTTGGACTATCTAGGTTAACGAACCGGCACGTGGACTATGTAGGTAACCTAACGGGCACTTGGACTATGTAGGTTAGGTAACGGGCACTTGGACTATCTAGGTTACCTAGCGGGAACTTGGAATATGTAGGTTACCTAGCGGGCACTTGGACTATAGTTTAACTAGCGGGCACTTGGACTATATAGGTTACCTAGCGGGCCCTTGGACTATATAGGTTACCTAGCGCGACTTGGACTATCTAAGTTAACGAACGTGCACTTGGACTATGTAGGTAACCTAGCGGGCACTTGGACAGTATAGGTTACCTAGCGGGCACTTGGATTATCTAGGTTAACGAATGGGCACTTGGACTATGTAGGTTACCTAGCGGGCACTTGGCCTATCTAGGTTAGTAAACTGGAACTTGGAATATCTAGGTTACCTAGCGGGCACTTGGACTATGTAGGTTACCTTGCGGGCACTTGGCCTATCTAGGTTACCTAACGGGAACTTGGACTATGTAGGTTTACTAGCGGACACTTGGACAATCTTGGTTAACTAGCGGGCACTTGGACAATGCAGGTTCCCTAGCGGGCACTATGAATATGTAGCTTCCCTAGAGGGCACTTGGACCATATAGGTTCCCTATGGGCACTTGGACTATCTGGGTTCCCTAACGGGCACTTGGAATATGAAGTTTCCCTATCGGGCACGTGGACTATGTAGGTTCCTCATTGGGCACTTGGACTATGTAGGTTACCTAGCAGGCACTTGGACTGTCTAGGTTACCTAGCGGGCACTTGAACTATCTAGGTTAACGAACGGGCACTTGGACTATGTAGGTTAGCTAACAGGAACTTGGACTATATAGGTTAAAGAACGGGCACTTGGACTATGGAGGTTACCTAGCGGGCACTTGGACTATGGAGGTTACCTAGCGGGCACTTGGACTATCTAGGTTAGCTAACGTGTACGTGGACTATCTAGGTTCCCTAGCGGGCACTTGGACTATGTAGGTTCCCTAGCAGGGCTTTGACTATGTAAGTTCTCTAACGGGCACTTGGACTATGTGTGTTCCCTAGCGGGCATTTGGACTATCTAGTTTACCTAAAGGGCACTTCGACTATGTACGTTACTAGCGGGCATTTGGACTATGTAGGTTACCTAGCGGATACTTGGACTATGTAGGTTCCCCATCAGGGACTTGGACAATGTAGGTTAACTAGCGGGCACTTGGACTATCTAGGTTAACTAGAGAGCCCTTGGACTATGTAGGTTAACTAGTGGGCCCTTTGACGATCTAGGTTAGCAAACGGGCACTTGGACTATGTAGGTTACCTAGCAGGCACTTGGACTGTCTTGGTTACCTAGCGGGCACTTGAACTATCTAGGTTAACGAAATGGCACTTGGACTATGTAGGTTAGCTAACAGGAACTTGGACTATCTAGGTTAACGAACGGGCACTTGGACTATGGAGGTTACCTAGCGGGCACTTGGACTATGGAGGTTACCTAGCGGGCACTTGGACTATCTAGGTTAGCTAACGGGTACTTGGACTATCTAGGTTACCTAGCGGGCACTTGGACTATGTAGGTTACGTAGCGGGCACTTGGACAATCTAGGTTACCTAACGGGCACTTGGACTATGCAGGTAACCTAGCGGGCACTTGGATGGTTTAAGTTAACTAGGGGGCACTTGGACTATGTAGGTTAACTAGCGGGCACTTGGACTATCTAGGTTACATAACGGGCACCTGGACTATCTAGATTACCTAGCGGGCACTTGGATTCTAAAGGTTACCTAGCCTGCCCTTGGACTATGTAGGTTACCTAGCGGGCAATTGGACGATCTAGGTTAACGAACGGGCACGTGGACTATGTAGTTAACCTATCGGGCACTTGGACTATCTAGGTTAGGTAACGGGCACTTGGACTATCTAGGTTACCTAGCGGGAACTTGGAATATGTAGGTTACCTAGAGGGCACTTGGACTATAGTTTAATTAGCGGGCACTTGGACTATATAGGTTACCTAGCGGCCCTTGGACTATGTTGGTTACCTACCGCGACTTGGACTATCTAAGTTAACGAATGGGCACTTGAACTACGTAGGTTACCTAGCGGGCACTTGGACTATCTAGGTTAGCAAACCGGAACTTGGAATATCTAGGTTACCTAGCGGGTACTTGGACTATGTAGGATCCCTATCGGACATTTGTACTACTTAGGTTAACTAGCGGGCCCTTTGACTATGTAGGTTAACTAGCGGGCACTTGGACTATCTAGGTCAACTAGCGGGCCATTGTACTATGTAGGTTAACTAGCGGGCACTTGGCCTATCTACTTTACCTAACGGGAACTTGGACTAAGTAGGTTTACTAGCGGACACTTGGACGATCTAGGTTAACTAGCGGGCACATGGACAATGCAGGTTCCCTAGCGGGCACTATGAATATGTAGCTTCCCCAGAGGGAACTTGGACTATATAGGTTCCCTATGGGCACTTGGACAATCTGGGTTCCCTAACGGGCACTTGGAATATGAAGATTCCCTATTGGGCACTTGGACTATGTAGGTTCCTCATTGGGCACTTGGACTATGTAGGTTAACTAGCGGGCCCTTGGACTATCTAGGTTACCTAGCGGGCACTTGGACTATCTAGGTTAACTAGAGGGCACTTGTACAATGCAGGTTCCCTAGCGGGCACTTTGACTATGTAGGTTCCCTAGAGGGCACTTGGACTATCTAGGTGCCCTAATGGGCAGTTGGAATACGTAGGTTCCCTTTTGGACACTTGGACTATGTAGGTTCCTCAGCGGGCACTTGGACTATGTAGGTTAACTAGCGGGCACTTGGACTATCTAGCTTACCTAGCGGGCACTTGGACTATGTAGGTTCCCTAGCGGGCACTTGGACTATCTAGGTTACCTAGCAGGCACTTGGACTATGTAGGTTCCCTAGCGGGCCCTTGGACTATGTTCGTACCTTAGCGGGCACTTGGACTATGTAGGTTCCCGATCAGGCAGTTGGACTATGTAGGTTAACTAGCGGGCCCTTAGACTATCTAGGTTACCTAGCGGGCACTTGGACTATGTACGTCCCTTAGCGGGCACTTGGACTATCTAGGTTAAATAGAGGGCCCTTTGACTATGTAGGTTAACTAGCAGGCACTTGGAATATCTAGGTTAACTAGCGGACCTTGGACTATGGAGGTTAACTAGCGGGCACTTGGACGATCTAGGTTAACTAGCGGCCACTTGTACTATCTAGCTTAACTAGCGGGCACTTGGACTATCTAGATTAACTAGCGGGCACTTGGACGATGCAGGTTCCCTAGCGGGCACTTGGACTATATAGGTTTATTAGCGGGCACTTGGACTATGGAGGTTACCTAGCGGGCACTTGGACTGTCTCGGTTACCTAACGGGCACTTGGACTATGTAGGTTAATTAGCGGGCACTTGGACTATGTAGGTTACCTAGCGGGCACTTGGACTATCTAGGTTAACGAACCGGCACGTGGACTATGTAGGTAACCTAACGGGCACTTGGACTATCTAGGTTAGGTAACGGGCACTTGGCCTATCTAGGTTACCTAACGTGAACTTGGACTATGTAGGTTTACTAGCGGACACTTGGACAATCTTGGTTAACTAGCGGGCACTTGGAAAATGCAGGTTCCCTAGCGGGCACTATGAATATGTAGCTTCCCTAGAGGGCACTTGGACCATATAGGTTCCCTATGGGCACTTGGACTATCTGGGTACCCTAACGGGCACTTGGAATATGAAGATTCCCTATCGGGCACTTGGACTATGTAGGTTCCTCATTGGGCACTTGGACTATGTAGGTTCCCTATCGGGCACTTGGACTATGTAGGTTAACTAGCGGGCCGTTCGACTATCTAGGTTACCTAGCGGGCACTTGGACTATCTAGGTTAACTAGCGGGCACTTGTACAATGCAGGTTCCCTAGCGGGCACTTTGACTATGTAGCTTCCCTAGAGGGCACTTGGACTATATAGGTTCCCTATGGTTATTTGGACTATCTAGGTGCCCTAATGGGCACTTGGAATGTGTAGGTTCCCTTTCGGACACTTGGACTATGTAGGTTCCTCAGCGGGCACTTGGACTATGTAGGTTAACTAGCGGGCACTTGGACGATCTAGGTTACCTAGCGGGCACTTGGACTATGTAGGTTCCCTAGCGGGCACTTGGACTATGTTCGTCCCTTAGCGGGATCTTGGACTATGTAAGTTCCATATCGGGCAGTTGGACTATGTAGGTTAACTAGCGGGCCCTTAGACTATCTAGGTTACCTAGCGGGCACTTGGACTATGTACGTCCCCTAGCGGGCACTTGGACTATCTAGTTTAAATAGAGGGCCCTTGGACTATGTAGTTAACTAGCGGGCACTTGGACTATCTAGATTAACTAGCGGGCACTTGGCCGATGCAGGTTCCCTAGCGGGCACTTGGACTATATAGGTTAATTAGCGGGCACGTGGACTATGGAGGTTACCTAGCGGGCACTTGGACTGTCTAGGTTACCTAACGGGCACTTGGACTATGTAGGTTAATTAGCGGGCACTTGGACTATGTAGGTTACCTAGCGGGCACTTGGACTATCTAGGTTAACGAACCGGCACGTGGACTATGTAGGTAACCTAATGGGCACTTGGACTATCTAGGTTAGGTAACGGGCACTTGGACTATCTAGGTTACCTAGCGGGAACTTGGAATATGTAGGTTACCTAGCGGGCACTTGGACTATAGTTTAACTAGCGGGCACTTGGACTATATAGGTTACCTAGCGGGCCCTTGGACTATGTATGTTACCTAGCGCAACTTGGACTATCTAAGTTAACGAACGTGCACTTGGACTATGTAGGTAACCTAGCGGGCACTTGGACAGTATATGTTACCTAGGGGGCACTTGGACTACCTAGGTTAACGAATGGGCACTTGGACTATGTAGGTTACCTAGCGGGCACTTGGACTATCTAGGTTAGTAAACCGGAACTTGGAATATCTAGGTTACCTAGCGGGCACTTGGACTATGTAGGTTATCTTGCGGGCACTTGGCCTATCTAGGTTACCTAACGGGGACTTGGACTATGTAGGTTTACTAGCGGACACTTGGACAATCTTGGTTAACTAGCGGGCACTTGGAAAATGCAGGTTCCCTAGCGGGCACTATGAATATGTAGCTTCCCTAGAGGGCACTTGGACTATGTAGGTTCCCTATCGGGCACTTGGACTATGTAGGTTAACTAGGGGGCCCTTCGACTATCTAGGTTACCTAGCGGGCACTTGGAATATCTAGGTTAACTAGCGGGCACTTGTACAATGCAGGTTCCCTAGCGGGCACTTTGACTATGTAGCTTCCCTAGAGGGCACTTGGACTATATAGGTTCACTATGTTTACTTGGACTATCTAGGTGCCCTAACGGGCACTTGGAATACGTAGGTTCCCTTTCGGACACTTGGACTATCTAGGTTAACAAGCGGGCACTTGGACTATGTAGGTCAACTAGCGGGCACTTGGACTATCTAGGTTGTCCAGCGGGCACTTGGACTATGTACGTCCCCTAGCGGGCACTTGGACTATCGAGGTTAACTAGAGGGCCCTTGGACTATGTAGGTTATCTAGAGGGCACTTGGACTCTCTAGGTTATCTAACGGACCTTGGACTATGTAGGTTAACTAGCGTGCACTTGGATGATCTAGGTTAACTAGCGGGCACTTGGACTATCTAGGTTAACTAGCGGGAACTTAGACTCTCTATGTTAACTGGCGGGCACTTGGACGATGCAGGTTCCCTAGAGGGCACTTGGACTATGTAGGTTCCCTAACGGGCACTTGGACTACGTAGGTCCCTTAGCGGGCACTTGGACTATGTTGGTTCCCTTTCGGGCAGTTGGACCCTGTGGGTACCCTAACGGGCATTTGGTCTATGTAGGTTCCCTAGCGGTCACTTGGACTATGTCGGTCCCTTAGCGGGCACTTGGACTATGTTGGTTCCCTATCGGGCAGTCGGACTATGTGGGTACCCTAGCAGGCATTTGGACTATCTAGGTTACCTAGCAGGCACTTTGACTATCTAGGTTAACTAACGGGCACTTGGACTATGTAGGTTACCTAGCGGGCACTTGGACTATGTAGGTCCCTAGCGGGCACTTAGACTATGTAGGTTACCTAGCAGGCACTTGGACTGTCTAGGTTACCTAGCGGGCACTTGAACTATCTAGGTTAACGAACGGACACTTGGATTATGTAGGTTAGCTAACAGGAACTTGGACTATCTAGGTTAACGAACGGACACTTGGACTATGGAGGTTACCTAGCGGGCACTTGGACTATGGAGGTTACCTAGCGGGCACTTGGACTATCTAGGTTAGCTAACGGGTACTTGGACTATCTAGGTTCCCTAGCGGGCACTTGGACTATGTAGGTTCCCTAGCAGGGCTTTGATTATGTAAGTTCTTTAATGGGCACTTGGGCTATGTGGGTTCCCTAGCGGGCATTTGGACTATCTAGGTTACCTAACGGGCACTTGGACTATGTACGTTACTAGCGGGCATTTGGACTATGTAGGTTACCTAGCGGATACTTGGACTATGTAGGTTCCCCATCAGGGACTTGGACAATGAAGGTTAACTAGCGGGCACTTGGACTATATAGGTTAACTAGCGGGCACTTGGACTATGTAGGTTAGCTAACAGGAACTTGGACTATCTAGGTTAACGAACGGGCACTTGGACTATGGAGGTTACCTAGCGGGCACTTGGACTATGGAGGTTACCTAGCGGGCACTTGGACTATCTGGGTACCCTAACGGGCACTTGGAATATGAAGATTCCCTATCGGGCACTTGGACTATGTAGGTTCCTCATTGGGCACTTGGACTATGTAGGTTAACTAGCGGGCACTTGGACTATCTAGGTTACCTAGCGGGCACTTGGACTATGTAGGTTCCCTAGCGGGCACTTGGACTATGTTCGTCACTTAGCGAGCGCTTGGACTATGTAGGTTCCCTATCGGGCAGTTGGACTATGTAGGTTAACTAGCGGGCCCTTAGACTATCTAGGTTACCTAGCGTGCACTTGGACTATGTACTTCCCCTAGTGGGCACTTGGACTATCTAGGTTAACTAGAAGGCCCTTGGACTATGTAGGTTAACTAGCGGGCACTTGGAATATCTAGGTTAACTAGCGGACCTTGGACTATGTAGGTTAACTAGCGGGCACTTGGGCCATCTAGGTTAACTAGCGGGCACTTGGACGATCTAGGTTAACTAGCGGCCACTTGGACTATCTAGCTTAACTAGCGGGCACATGGACTATCTAGATTAACTAGCGGGCACTTGGATGATGCAGGTTCCCTAGCGGGCACTTGGACTATATAGGTTAATTAGCGGGCACTTGGACTATGGAGGTTAACTATCGGGCACTTGGACTGTCTAGGTTACCTAACGGGCACTTGGACTATGTAGGTTAATTAGCGGGCACTTGGACTATGTAGGTAACCTAACGGGCACTTGGACTATCTAGGTTAGGTAACGGGCACTTGGACAATCTTGGTTACCTAGCGGGAACTTGGAATATGTAGGTTACCTAGCGGGCACTTGGACTATAGTTTAACTAGCGGGCACTTGGACTATATAGGTTACCTAGCGCGACTTGGACTATCTAAGTTAAAGAACGTGCACATGGACTATATAGGTAACCTAGCGGGCACTTGGACAGTATAGGTTACCTAGCGGGCACTTGGACTATCTAGGTTAACGAATGGGCACTTGGACTATGTAGGTTACCTAGCGGGTACTTGGACTATCTAGATTAGTAAACCGGAACTTGGAATATCTAGGTTACCTAGCGGGCACTTGGACTATGTAGGTCACCTTGCGGGCACTTGGCCTATCTAGGTTACCTAACGGGAACTTGGACTATGTAGGTTTACTAGCGGACACTTGGACGATCTTGGTTAACTAGCGGGCACTTGGACGATGCAGGTTCCCTAGCGGGCACTATGAATATGTAGCTTCCCTAGAGGGCACTTGGACCATATAGGTTCCCTATGGGCACTTGGACTATCTGGGTTCCCTAACGGGCACTTGGAATATGAAGATTCCCTATCGGGCACTTGGACTATGTAGGTTCCTCATTGGGCACTTGGACTATGTAGGTTCCCTATCGGGCACTTGGACTATGTAGGTTAACTGGCGGGCCCTTCGACTATCTAGGTTACCTAGCGGGCACTTGGACTATCTAGGTTAACTAGCGGGCACTTGTACAATGCAGGTTCCCTAGCGGGCACTTTGACTATGTAGCTTCCCTAGAGGGCACTTGGACTATATAGGTTCCCTATGGTTACTGGGACTATCTAGGTGCCCTAACGGGCACTTGGAATACGTAGGTTCCCTTTCGGACACTTGGACTATGTAGGTTCCTCAGCGGGCACTTGGACTATGTAGGTTAACTAGCGGGCACTTGGACTATCTAGGTTACCTAGCGGGCACTTGGATTTTGTAGGTTCCCTAGCGGGCACTTGGACTATGTTCGTCCCTTAGCGGGCACTTGGACTATGTAGGTTCCCTATCGGGCAGTTGGACTATGTAGGTTATCTAGCGGGCCCTTAGACTATCTAGGTTACATAGCGGGCACTTGGACTACGTATGTCCCCTAGCGGGCACTTGGACTATCTAGGTTAACTAGAGGGCCCTTTGACTATGTAGGTTAACTAAGGGGCACTTGGAATATCTAGGTTAACTAGCGGACCTTGGACTATGTAGGTTAACTAGCGGGCACTTGGACGATCTAGGTTAAGTAGCGGGCACTTGGACTATCTAGGTTAACTAGCGGGCACTTGGACTATCTAGATTAACTAGCGGGCACTTGAACGATGCAGTTTCCCTAGCGGGCACTTGGACTATATAGGTAAATTAGTGGCCACTTGGACTATGGAGGTTACCTAGAAGGCAATTGGACTATGGAGGTTACCTAGCGGGCACTTGGACTATCTAGGTTAGCTAACGGGTACTTGGACTATCTAGGTTACCTAGCGGGCACTTGGACTATGTAGGTTACCTAGGAGGCACTTGGACTATCTAGGTTACCTAACGGGCACTTGGACTATGCAGGTAACCTAGCGGGCACTTGAACTGTCTAAGTTACCTGCCGGCTCTTGGACTATGTAGGTTACCTAGCGGGCAATTGTACTATCTAGGTTAACGAACGGGCACGTGGACTATGTAGGTAACCTCACGGGCACTTGGACTATCTAGGTTAGGTAACGGGCACTTTGACTATCTAGGTTACCTAGCGGGAACTTGGAATATGTAGGTTACCTAGAGGGCACTTGGACTATAGGTTACCTAGTGGCCCTTGGACTATGTAGGTTACCTAGCGCGACTTGGACTATCTAAGTTAACGAACGTGCACTTGGACTATGTAGGTAACCTAGCAGGCACTTGGACAGTATAGGTTACCTAGCGGGCACTTGGACTATCTAGGTGAAATAGAGGGCCCTTGGACTATGTAGGTTAACTAGCGGGCACTTGGACTATCTAGATTAACTAGCGGGCACTTGGACGATGAAGGTTCCCTAGCGGGCACTTGGACTATATAGGTTAATTAGCGGGCACTTGGACTATATAGGTTACCTAGCGGCCCTTAGACTATGTTGGTTACCTACCGCGACGTGGACTATCTAAGTTAACGAACGTGCACTTGGACTATGTAAGTAACCTAGCGGGCACTTGGACAGTACAGGTTACATAGCGGGCACTTGGACTATCTAGGTTAGCAAACCGGAACATGGAATATCTAGGTTACCTAGCGGGCACTTGGATTATGTAGGATCCCTATTGGACATTTGTACTACTGAGGTTAACTAGCGGGCACTTTGACTATCTAGGTTAACTAGCGGGCACTTGGACTATCTAGGTCAACTAGCGGGCCATTGTACTATGTAGGTTAACTAGCGGGCACTTGGCCTATCTAGGTTACCTAACGGGAACTTGGACTATGTAGGTTTACTAGCAGACACTTGGACGATCTAGGTTAACTAGCGGGCACTTGGACAATGCAGGTTCCCTAGCGGGCACTATGAATATGTAGCTTCCCTAGAGGGCACTTGGATTATGTAGGTTCCCTATGGGCACTTGGACTATCTGGGTTCCCTAACGGGCACTTGGAATATGAAGATTCCCTATCTGGCACTTGGACTATGTAGGTTCCTCATTGGGCACTTGGACTATGTAGGTTCCTATCGGGCACTTGGACTTTGTAGGTTAACTAGCGGGCCCTTGGACTATCTAGGTTACCTAGCGGGCACTTGGACTATCTAGGTTAACTAGAGGTCACTTGTACAATGCAGGTTCCCTAGCGGGCACTTTGACTATGTAGGTTCCCTAGAGGGCACTTGGACGATATAGGTTCCCTATGGGCACTTGGACTATCTAGGTGCCCTAATGGGCACTTGGAATACGTAGGTTCCCTTTCGGACACTTGGACTATGCAGGTTCCTCAGTGGGCACTTGGACTATGTAGGTTTACTAGCGGGCACTTGGACTATCTAGGTTACCTATCGGGCACTTTGACTATGCAGGTTCCCTAGCGGGCACTTAGACTATGTTCGTCCCTTAGCGGGCACTTGGACTACGTAGGTTCCCTATCGGGCAGTTGGACTATGTAGGTTAACTAGCGGGCCCGTAGACTATCTAGGTTACCTAGCGGGCACTTGGACTATGTACGTCCTCCAGCGGGGACTTGGACTATCTAGGTTAACTAGAGGGCCGTTGGACTATGTAGGTTAACTAGCAGGCCCTTGGACTATCTAGGTTACCTAGCGGGCACTTGGACTATCTAGGTTAACTAGAGGGCACTTGTACAATGCAGGTACCCTAGCGGGCACTTTGACTATGTAAGTTCCCTAGAGGGCACTTGGACTATATAGGTTCCCTATGGGCACTTGGACTATCTAGGTGCCCTAATGGGCACATGGAATACGTAGGTTCCCTTTCGGACACTTGGACTATGTAGGTTCCTCAGCGGGCACTTGGACTATGTAGGTTAACTAGCGGGCACTTGGACTATCTAGGTTACCTAGCGGGCACTTGGACTATGTAGGTTCCCTAGTGGGCACTTGGACTATGTAGGTTCCCTAGCGGGCACTTGGACTATGTTCGTCCCTTAGCGAGCGCTTGGACTATGTAGGTTTCCTATCGGGCAGTTGGACTATGTAGGTTAACTAGCGGGCCCTTAAACTATCTAGGTTACCTAGCGGGCACTTGGACTATGTACTTCCCCTAGTGGGCACTTGGACTATCTAGGTTAACTAGAGGGCCCTTGGACTATGTAGGTTAACTAGCGGGCACTTGGAATATCTAGGTTAACTAGCGGACCTTGGACTATGTAGGTTAACTAGCGGGCACTTGGGCGATCTAGGTTAACTATCGGCCACTTGGACTATCTAGCTTAACTAGCGGGCACTTGGACTATCTAGATTAACTAGCGGGCACATGGATGATGCAGGTTCCCTAGCGGGCACTTGGACTATATAGGTTAATTAGCGGGCACTTGGACTATGGAGGTTAACTATCGGGCACTTGGACTGTCTAGGTTACCTAACGGGCACTTGGACTATGTAGGTTAATTAGCGGGCACTTGGACTATGTAGGTAACCTAACGGGCACTTGGACTATCTAGGTTAGGTAACGGGCACTTGGACTATCTTGGATACATAGCGGGAACTTGGAATATGTAGGTTACCTAGCGGGCACTTGGACGATAGTTTAACTAGCGGGCACTTGGACTATATAGGTTACCTAGCGGGCCTTTGGACTATGTAGGTTACCTAGCGCGACTTGGACTATCTAAGTTAACGAACGTGCACATGGACTATGTAGGTAACCTAGCGGGCACTTGGACTATAGTTTAACTAGCGGGCACTTGGACTATATAGGTTACCTAGCGCGACTTGGACTATCTAAGTTAAAGAACGTGCACATGGACTATATAGGTAACCTAGCGGGCACTTGGACAGTATAGGTTACCTACCGGGCACTTGGACTATCTAGGTTAACGAATGGGCACTTGGACTATGTAGGTTACCTAGCGGGTACTTGGACTATCTAGATTAGTAAACCGGAACTTGGAATATCTAGGTTACCTAGCGGGCACTTGGACTATGTAGGTCACCTTGCGGGCACTTGGCCTATCTAGGTTACCTAACGGGAACTTGGACTATGTAGGTTTACTAGCGGACACTTGGACGATCTTGGTTAACTAGCGGGCACTTGGACGATGCAGGTTCCCTAGCGGGCACTATGAATATGTAGCTTCCCTAGAGGGCACTTGGACCATATAGGTTCCCTATGGGCACTTGGACTATCTGGGTTCCCTAACGGGCACTTGGAATATGAAGATTCCCTATCGGGCACTTGGACTATGTAGGTTCCTCATTGGGCACTTGGACTATGTAGGTTCCCTATCGGGCACTTGGACTATGTAGGTTAACTGGCGGGCCCTTCGACTATCTAGGTTACCTAGCGGGCACTTGGACTATCTAGGTTAACTAGCGGGCACTTGTACAATGCAGGTTCCCTAGCGGGCACTTTGACTATGTAGCTTCCCTAGAGGGCACTTGGACTATATAGGTTCCCTATGGTTACTGGGACTATCTAGGTGCCCTAACGGGCACTTGGAATACGTAGGTTCCCTTTCGGACACTTGGACTATGTAGGTTCCTCAGCGGGCACTTGGACTATGTAGGTTGACTAGCGGGCACTTGGACTATCTAGGTTACCTAGCGGGCACTTGGATTTTGTAGGTTCCCTAGCGGGCACTTGGACTATGTTCGTCCCTTAGCGGGCACTTGGACTATGTAGGTTCCCTATCAGGCAGTTGGACTATGTAGGTTATCTAGCGGGCCCTTAGACTATCTAGGTTACATAGCGGGCACTTGGACTATGTATGTCCCCTAGCGGGCACTTGGACTATCTAGGTTAACTAGAGGGCCCTTTGACTATGTAGGTTAACTAAGGGGCACTTGGAATATCTAGGTTAACTAGCGGACCTTGGACTATGTAGGTTAACTAGCGGGCACTTGGACGATCTAGGTTAAGTAGCGGGCACTTGGACTATCTAGGTTAACTAGCGGGCACTTGGATTATCTAGATTAACTAGCGGGCACTTGAACGATGCAGTTTCCCTAGCGGGCACTTGGACTATATAGGTAAATTAGTGGGCACTTGGACTATGGAGGTTACCTAGAAGGCAATTGGACTATGGAGGTTACCTAGCGGGCACTTGGACTATCTAGGTTAGCTAACGGGTACTTGGACTATCTAGGTTACCTAGCGGGCACTTGGACTATGTAGGTTACCTAGCAGGCACTTGGACTATCTAGGTTACCTAACGGGCACTTGGACTATGCAGGTAACCTAGCGGGCACTTGAACTGTCTAACTTACCTGCCGGCTCTTGGATTATGTAGGTTACCTAGCGGGCAATTGTACTATCTAGGTTAACGAACGGGCACGTGGATCTTGTAGGTAACCTCACGGGCACTTGGACTATCTAGGTTAGGTAACGGGCACTTTGACTATCTAGGTTACCTAGCGGGAACTTGGAATATGTAGGTTACCTAGAGGGCACTTGGACTATAGGTTACCTAGTGGCCCTTGGACTATGTAGGTTACCTAGCGCGACTTGGACTATCTAAGTTAACGAACGTGCACTTGGACTATGTAGGTAACCTAGCAGGCACTTGGACAGTATAGGTTACCTAGCGGGCACTTGGACTATCTAGGTTAACGAATGGGCACTTGGACTATGTAGGTTACCTAGCGGGCACTTGGACTATCTAGGTTAGCAAACCGGAACTTGGAATATCTAGGTTACCTAGCGGGCACTTGGACTATGTAGGATCCCTATCGGACATTTGTACTACTTAGGTTAACTAGCGGGCACTTGAACTATCTAGGTCAACTAGCGGGCCATTGTACTATGTAGGTTAACTAGAGGGCACTTGGCCTATCTAGGTTACCTAACGGGAACTTGGACTATGTAGGTTTACTAGCGGACCCTTGGACGATCTAGGATAACTAGCGGGCACTTGGACAATGCATGTTCCCTTGCGGGCACTATGAATATGTAGCTTCCCTAGAGGGCACTTGGACCATATAGGTTCCCTATGGGCACTTGGACTATCTAGGTGCCCTAATGGGCACTTGGAATACGTAGGTTCCCTTTCGGACACTTGGACTATGTAGGTTCCTCAGCGGGCACTTGGACTATGTAGGTTAACTAGCGGGCACTTGGACTATCTAGGTTACCTAGCGGGCACTTGGACTATGCAGGTTCCCTAGCGGGCACTTGGACTATGTTCGTCCCTTAGCGGGATCTTGGACTACTTAGGTTCCCTATCGGGCAGTTGGACTATGTAGGTTAACTAGCGGGCCCTTAGAATATCTAGGTTACCTAGCGGGCACTTGGACTATGTACGTCCCCTAGCGGGCACTTGGACTATCTAGGTTAAATAGAGGGCCCTTGGACTATGTAGGTTATCTAGCGGGCACTTGGACTATCTAGATTAACTAGCGGGCACTTGGACGATGAAGGTTCCCTAGCGGGCACTTGGACTATATAGGTTAATTAGCGGGCACTTGGACTATATAGGTTACCTAGCGGCCCTTAGACTATGTTGGTTACCTACCGCGACTTGGACTATCTAAGTTAACGAACGTGCACTTGGACTATGTAAGTAACCTAGCGGGCACTTGGACAGTACAGGTTACATAGCGGGCACTTGGACTATCTAGGTTAGCAAACCGGAACATGGAATATCTAGGTTACCTAGCGGGCACTTGGATTATGTAGGATCCCTATTGGACATTTGTACTACTGAGGTTAACTAGCGGGCACTTTGACTATCTAGGTTAACTAGCGGGCACTTGGACTATCTAGGTCAACTAGCGGGCCATTGTACTATGTAGGTTAACTAGCGGGCACTTGGCCTATCTAGGTTACCTAACGGGAACTTGGACTATGTAGGTTTACTAGCAGACACTTGTACAATGCAGGTTCCCTAGCGGGCACTTTGACTATGTAGGTTCCCTAGAGGGCACTTGGACGATATAGGTTCCCTATGGGCACTTGGACTATCTAGGTGCCCTAATGGGCACTTGGAATACGTAGGTTCCCTTTCGGACACTTGTACTATGAAGGTTCCTCAGTGGGCACTTGGACTATGTAGGTTTACTAGCGGGCACTTGGACTATCTAGGTTACCTATCGGGCACTTTGACTATGCAGGTTCCCTAGCGGGCACTTAGACTATGTTCGTCCCTTAGCGGGCACTTGGACTACGTAGGTTCCCTATCGGGCAGTTGGACTATGTAGGTTAACTAGCGGGCCCTTAGAATATCTAGGTTACCTAGCGGGCACTTGGACTATGTACGTCCCCTAGCGGGCACTTGTACTATCTAGGTTAAATAGAGGGCCCTTGGACTATGTACGTCCTCCAGCGGGCACTTGGACTATCTAGGTTAACTAGAGGGCCGTTGGACTATGTAGGTTAACTAGCAGGCCCTTGGACTATCTAGGTTACCTAGCGGGCACTTGGACTATCTAGGTTAACTAGAGGGCACTTGTACAATGCAGGTACCCTAGCGGGCACTTTGACTATGTAAGTTCCCTAGAGGGCACTTGGACTATATAGGTTCCCTATGGGCACTTGGACTATCTAGGTGCCCTAATGGGCACATGGAATACGTAGGTTCCCTTTCGGACACTTGGACTATGTAGGTTCCTCAGCGGGCACTTGGACTATGTAGGTTAACTAGCGGGCACTTGGACTATCTAGGTTACCTAGCGGGCACTTGGACTATGTAGGTTCCCTAGCGGGCACTTGGACTATGTAGGTTCCCTAGCGGGCACTTGGACTATGTTCGTCCCTTAGCGAGCGCTTGGACTATGTAGGTTTCCTATCGGGCAGTTGGACTATGTAGGTTAACTAGCGGGCCCTTAGACTATCTAGGTTACCTAGCGGGCACTTGGACTATGTACTTCCCCTAGTGGGCACTTGGACTATCTAGGTTAACTAGAGGGCCCTTGGACTATGTAGGTTAACTAGCGGGCACTTGGAAAATCTAGGTTAACTAGCGGACCTTGGACTATGTAGGTTAACTAGCGGGCACTTGGGCGATCTAGGTTAACTATCGGCCACTTGGACTATCTAGCTTAACTAGCGGGCACTTGGACTATCTAGATTAACTAGCGGGCACATGGATGATGCAGGTTCCCTAGCGGGCACTTGGACTATATAGGTTAATTAGCGGGCACTTGGACTATGGAGGTTAACTATCGGGCACTTGGACTGTCTAGGTTACCTAACGGGCACTTGGACTATGTAGGTTAATTAGCGGGCACTTGGACTATGTAGGTAACCTAACGGGCACTTGGACTATCTAGGTTAGGTAACGGGCACTTGGACTATCTTGGATACATAGCGGGAACTTGGAATATGTAGGTTACCTAGCGGGCACTTGGACTATAGTTTAACTAGCGGGCACTTGGACTATATAGGTTACATAGCGGGCCTTTGGACTATGTAGGTTACCTAGCGCGACTTGGACTATCTAAGTTAACGAACGTGCACATGGACTATGTAGGTAACCTAGCGGGCACTTGGACAATATAGGTTACCTAGCGTGCACTTGGACTATCTAGGTTAACGAATGGGCACTTGGACTATGTAGGTTACCTAGCGGGCACTTGGACTATCTAGATTAGTAAACCGGAACTTGGAATATCTAGGTTACCTAGCGGGCACTTGGACTATGTAGGTTACCTTGCGGGCACTTGGCCTATCTAGGTTACCTAACGGGAACTTGGACTATGTAGGTTTACTAGCGGACACTTGGACGATCTTGGTTAACTAGCGGGCACTTGGACGATGCAGGTTCCCTAGCGGGCACTATGAATATGTAGCTTCCCTAGAGGGCACTTGGACCATATAGGTTCCCTATGGGCACTTGGACTATCTGGGTTCCCTAACGGGCAATTGGAATATGAAGATTCCCTATCGGGCACTTGGACTATGTAGGTTCCTCATTGGGCACTTGGACTATGTAGGTTCCCTATCGGGCACTTGGACTATGTAGGTTAACTAGCGGGCCCTTCGACTATCTAGGTTACCTAGCGGGCACTTGGACTATCTAGGTTAACTAGCGGGCACTTGTACAATGCAGGTTCCCTAGCGGGCACTTTGACTATGTAGCTTCCCTAGAGGGCACTTGGACTATATAGGTTCCCTATGGTTACTTGGACTATCTAGGTGCCCTAACGGGCACTTGGAATACGTAGGTTCCCTTTCGGACACTTGGACTATGTAGGTTAACAAGCGGGCACTTGGACTATGTAGGTCAACTAGCGGGCACTTGGACTATCTAGGTTGCCCAGCGGGCACTTGGACTATGTACGTCCCCTAGCGGGCACTTGGAATATCGAGGTTAACTAGAGGGCCCTTGGACTATGTAGGTTAACTAGAGGGCACTTGGACTATCTAGGTTAACTAACGGACCTTGGACTATGTAGGTTAACCAGCGGGCACTTGGACGATCTATGTTAACTAGCGGGCACTTGGACTATCTAGGTTAACTAGCGGGAACTTAGACTATCAATGTTAACTGGCGGGCACATGGACGATGCAGGTTCCCTAGAGGGCACTTGGACTATGTAGGTTCCCTAACGGGCACTTGGACTATGTAGGTCCCTTAGCGGGCACTTGGACTATGTTGGTTCCCTATCGGGCAGTTGGACTATGTGGGTATCCTAGCGGGCATTTGGACTATCTAGGTTACCTAGAAGGCACTTTGACTATCTAGGTTAACTAACGGGCACTTGGACTATGTAGGTTCCCTAGCGGGCACTTGGACTATGTAGGTTCCCTAGCAGGGCTTTGACTATCTAAGTTCTCTAACGGGCACTTGGACTATGTGGGTTCCCTAGCGGGCATTTGGACTATCTAGGTTACCTAACGGGCACTTGGACTATGTACGTTACTAGCGGGCATTTGGACTATGTAGGTTACCTAGCGGATACTTGGACTATGTAGGTTCCCCATCAGGGACATGGACAATGTAGGTTAACTAGCGGGCACTTGGACTATCTAGGTTAACTAGCGGGCCCTTGGACTATGTAGGTTAACTAGTGGGCTCTTGTACTTTCTAGGTTAACGAACGGGCACGTGGACTATGTAGGTAACCAAGCGGGCACTTGGACAGTCTAGGTTACCTAGAGGGCACTTGGAAAATCTAGGTTAATGAATGGGCACTTGGACTATGTAGGTTACCTCGCGGGCACTTAGACTATGTGGGTACCCTAGCGGGCATTTGGACTATCTAGGTTACCTAACGGGCATTTGGACTATGTAGGTTCCCTAGCGGGCACTTGGATTATGTAGGTTCCCTTCTTGCACTTGGACTATGTAGGTTTCTAGCGGGCATTTGGACTATGTAGGTTACCTAGCGGGCACTTGGGCTATGTAGGTTCCCTAGCGGGCATTTGGACTATCTAGGTTACCTAACGGGCATTTGGACTACGTACGTTACTAGTGGGCATTTGGACTATGTAGGTTACCTAGCGGATACTTGGACTATGTAGGCTCCCCATCAGGGACTTGGACAATGTAGGTTAACTAGCTGGCACTTGGACTATCTAGGTTAACTAGAGGGCCCTTGGACTATGTAGGTTAACTAGCGGGCCCTTTGACGATCTAGGTTAGCAAACGGGCACTTGGACTATGTAGGTTAACTAGCAGGCACTTGGACTGTCTAGGTTACCTAGCGGGCACTTGGACTATGCAGGTAACCTAGCGGGCACTTGGACTGTTTAAGTTACCTTGAGGGCACTTGGACTATAGGTTAACTAGCGGGCACTTGGACTATATAGGTTACCTAGCGGCCCTTAGATTATGTTGGTTACCTAACGCGACTTGGACTATCTAAGTTAACGAACGTGCACTTGGACTATGTAAGTAACCTAGCGGGCACTTGGACAGTATAGGTTACCTAGCGGGCACTTGGGCTATCTAGGTTAGCAAACCGGAACTTGGAATATCTAGGTTACCTAGCGGGCACTTGGATTATGTAGGATCCCTATTGGACATTTGTACTACTTAGGTTAACTAGAGGGCACTTTGACTAGCTAGGTTAACTAGCGGGCACTTGGACTATCTAGGTCAACTAGCGGGCCATTGTACTATGTAGGTTAACTAGCGGGCACTTGGCCTATCTAGGTTACCTAACGGGAACTTGGACTATGTAGGATTACTAGCGGACCCTTGGACGATCTAGGATAACTAGCGGGCACTTGGACAATGCAGGTTCCCTTGCGGGCACTATGAATATGTAGCTTCCCTAGAGGGCACTTGGACCATATAGGTTCCCTATGGGCACTTGGACTATCTAGGTGCCCTAATGGGCACTTGGAATACGTAGGTTCCCTTTCGGACACTTGGACTATGTAGGTTCCTCAGCGGGCACTTGGACTATGTAGGTTAACTAGCGGGCACTTGGACTATCTAGGTTACCTAGCGGGCACTTGGACTATGTAGGTTCCCTAGCGGGCACTTGGACTATGTTCGTCCCTTAGCGGGATCTTGGACTATGTAGGTTCCCTATCGGGCAGTTGGACTATGTAGGTTAACTAGCGGGCCCTTAGAATATCTAGGTTACCTAGCGGGCACTTGGACTATGTACGTCCCCTAGCGGGCACTTGGACTATCTAGGTTAAATAGAGGGCCCTTGGACTATGTAGGTTAACTAGCGGGCACTTGGACTATCTAGATTAACTAGCGGGCACTTGGATGATGAAGGTTCCCTAGCGGGCACTTGGACTATATAGGTTAATTAGCGGGCACTTGGACTATGGAGGTTACCTAGCGGGCACTTGGATTGTCTAGGTTACCTAACGGGCACTTGGACTATGTAGGTTAATTAGCGGGCACTTGGACTATGTAGGTTAATTAGCGGGCACTTGGACTATCTAGGTTAACGAACCGGCACGTGGACTATGTAGGTAACCTAATGGGCACTTGGACTATCTAGGTTAGGTAACGGGCACTTGGACTATCTAGGTTACCTCGCGGGAACTTGGAATATGTAGGTTACCTAGCGGGCACTTGGACTATAGTTTAACTAGCGGGCACTTGGACTAGATAGGTTACCTAGCGGGCCCTTGGTCTATGTATGTTACCTAGCGCAACTTGGACTATCTAAGTTAACGAACGTGCACATGGACTATGTAGGTAACCTAGCGGGCACTTGGACAGTATAGGTTACCTAGCGGGCACTTGGACTATCTAGGTTAACGAATGGGCACTTGGACTATGTAGGTTACCTACCGGGCACTTGGACTATCTAGGTTAGTAAACCGGAACTTGGAATATCTAGGTTACCTAGCGGGCACTTGGACTATGTAGGTTATCTTGCGGGCACTTGGCCTATCTAGGTTACCTAACGGGAACTTGGACTATGTAGGTTTACTAGCGGACACTTGGACAATCTTGGTTAACTAGCGGGCACTTGGTCAATGCAGGTTCCCTAGCGGGCACTATGAATATGTAGCTTCCCTAGAGGGCACTTGGACCATATAGGTTCCCTATGGGCACTTGGACTATCTGGGTTCCCTAACGGGCACTTGGAATATGAAGATTCCCTATCGGGCACTTGGAATATGTAGGTTCCTCATTGGGCCCTTCGACTATCTAGGTTACCTAGCGGGCACTTGGACTATCTAGGTTAACTAACGGACCTTGGACTATGTAGGTTAACTAGCGGGCACTTGGACGATCTATGTTAACTAGCGGGCACTTGGACTATCTAGGTTAACTAGCGGGAACTTAGACTATCTATGTTAACTGGCGGGCACATGGACGATGCAGGTTCCCTAGAGGGCACTTGGACTATGTAGGTTCCCTAACGGGCACTTGGACTATGTAGGTCCCTTAGCGGGCACTTGGACTATGTTGGTTCCCTATCGGGCAGTTGGACTATGTGGGTATCCTAGCGGGCATTTGGACTATCTAGGTTACCTAGAAGGCACTTTGACTATCTAGGTTAACTAACGGGCACTTGGACTATGTAGGTTCCCTAGCGGGCACTTGGACTATGTAGGTTACCTAGCAGGCACTTGGACTGTCTAGGTTACCTAGCGGGCACTTGAACTATCTAGGTTAACGAACGCGCACTTGGACTATGTAGGTTAGCTAACAGGAACTTGGACTATCTAGGTTAACGAACGGGCACTTGGACTATGGAGGTTACCTAGCGGGCACTTGGACTATCTAGGTTAGCTAACGGGTACTTGGACTATCTAGGTTCCCTAGCGGGCACTTGGACTATGTAAGTTCCCTAGCAGGGCTTTGACTATGTAAGTTCTCTAACGGGCACTTGGACTATGTGGGTTCCCTAGCGGGCATTTGGACTATCTAGGTTACCTAACGGGCACTTGGACTATGTACGTTACTAGCGGGCATTTGGACTATGTAGGTTACCTAGCGGATACTTGGACTATGTAGGTTCCCCATCAGGGACTTGGACAATGTAGGTTAACTAGCGGGCACTTGGACTATCTAGGTTAACTAGCGGGCCCTTGGACTATGTAGGTTCCCTAGCGGGCACTTGGACTATGTAGGTTACCTAGCAGGCACTTGGACTGTCTAGGTTACCTAGCGGACACTTGAACTATCTAGGTTAACGAACGGGCACTTGGACTATGTAGGTTAGCTAACAGGAACTTGGACTATCTAGGTTAACGAAGGGGCACTTGGACTATGTAGGTTACCTAGCGGGCACTTGGACTATCTAGGTTAGCTAACGGGTACTTGGACTATCTAGGTTCCCTAACGGGCACTTGGACTATGTAGATTCCCTAGCAGGGCTTTGACTATCTAAGTTCTCTAACGGGCACTTGGACTATGTGGGTTCCCTAGCGGGCATTTGGACTATCTAGGTTACCTAACGGGCACTTGGACTATGTACGTTACTAGCGGGCATTTGGACTATGTAGGTTACCTAGCGGATACTTGGACTATGTAGGTTCCCCATCAGGGACATGGACAATGTAGGTTAACTAGCGGGCACTTGGACTATCTAGGTTAACTAGCGGGCCCTTGGACTATGTAGGTTAACTAGCGGGCTCTTGTACTTTCTAGGTTAACGAACGGGCACGTGGACTATGTAGGTAACCAAGCGGGCACTTGGACAGTCTAGGTTACCTAGAGGGCACTTGGAAAATCTAGGTTAATGAATGGGCACTTGGACTATGTAGGTTACCTCGCGGGCACTTAGACTATGTGGGTACCCTAGCGGGCATTTGGACTATCTAGGTTACCTAACGGGCATTTGGACTATGTAGGTTCCCTAGCGGGCACTTGGATTATGTAGGTTCCCTTCTTGCACTTGGACTATGTAGGTTTCTAGCGGGCATTTGGACTATGTAGGTTACATAGCGGGCACTTGGGCTATGTAGGTTCCCTAGCGGGCATTTGGACTATCTAGGTTACCTAACGGGCATTTGGACTACGTACGTTACTAGTGGGCATTTGGACTATGTAGGTTACCTAGCGGATACTTGGACTATGTAGGCTCCCCATCAGGGACTTGGACAATGTAGGTTAACTAGCTGGCACTTGGACTATCTAGGTTAACTAGAGGGCCCTTGGACTATGTAGGTTAACTAGCGGGCCCTTTGACGATCTAGGTTAGCAAACGGGCACGTGGACTATGTAGGTTACCTAGCAGGCACTTGGACTGTCTAGGTTACCTAGCGGGCACTTGGACTATGTAGGTAACCTAGCGGGCACTTGGACTGTTTAAGTTACCTAGAGGGCACTTGGACTATAGGTTAACTAGCGGGCACTTGGACTATATAGGTTACCTAGCGGCCCTTAGATTATGTTGGTTACCTAACGCGACTTGGACTATCTAAGTTAACGAACGTGCACTTGGACTATGTAAGTAACCTAGCGGGCACTTGGACAGTATAGGTTACCTAGCGGGCACTTGGACAGTATAGGTTACCTAGCGGGCACTTGGACTATCTAGGTTAGCAAACCGGAATTTGGAATATCTAGGTTACCTAGCGGGCACTTGGATTATGTAGGATCCCTATTGGACATTTGTACTACTTAGGTTAACTAGAGGGCACTTTGACTAGCTAGGTTAACTAGCGGGCACTTGGACTATCTAGGTCAACTAGCGGGCCCTTTGACGATCTAGGTTAGCAAACGGGCACTTGGACTATGTAGGTTACCTAGCAGGCACTTGGACTGTCTAGGTTACCTAGCGGGCACTTGGACTATGCAGGTAACCTAGCGGGCACTTGGACTGTTTAAGTTACCTTGAGGGCACTTGGACTATAGGTTAACTAGCGGGCACTTGGACTATATAGGTTACCTAGCGGCCCTTAGATTATGTTGGTTACCTAACGCGACTTGGACTATCTAAGTTAACGAACGTGCACTTGGACTATGTAAGTAACCTAGCGGGCACTTGGACAGTATAGGTTACCTAGCGGGCACTTGGACTATCTAGGTTAGCAAACCGGAACTTGGAATATCTAGGTTACCTAGCGGGCACTTGGATTATGTAGGATCCCTATCGGACATTTGTACTACTTAGGTTAACTAGCGGGCACTTGAACTATCTAGGTCAACTAGCGGGCCATTGTACTATGTAGGTTAACTAGAGGGCACTTGGCCTATCTAGGTTACCTAACGGGAACTTGGACTATGTAGGTTTACTAGCGGACCCTTGGACGATCTAGGATAACTAGCGGGCACTTGGACAATGCATGTTCCCTTGCGGGCACTATGAATATGTAGCTTCCCTAGAGGGCACTTGGACCATATAGGTTCCCTATGGGCACTTGGACTATCTAGGTGCCCTAATGGGCACTTGGAATACGTAGGTTCCCTTTCGGACACTTGGACTATGTAGGTTCCTCAGCGGGCACTTGGACTATGTAGGTTAACTAGCGGGCACTTGGACTATCTAGGTTACCTAGCGGGCACTTGGACTATGCAGGTTCCCTAGCGGGCACTTGGACTATGTTCGTCCCTTAGCGGGATCTTGGACTACTTAGGTTCCCTATCGGGCAGTTGGACTATGTAGGTTAACTAGCGGGCCCTTAGAATATCTAGGTTACCTAGCGGGCACTTGGACTATGTACGTCCCCTAGCGGGCACTTGGACTATCTAGGTTAAATAGAGGGCCCTTGGACTATGTAGGTTATCTAGCGGGCACTTGGACTATCTAGATTAACTAGCGGGCACTTGGACGATGAAGGTTCCCTAGCGGGCACTTGGACTATATAGGTTAATTAGCGGGCACTTGGACTATATAGGTTACCTAGCGGCCCTTAGACTATGTTGGTTACCTACCGCGACTTGGACTATCTAAGTTAACGAACGTGCACTTGGACTATGTAAGTAACCTAGCGGGCACTTGGACAGTACAGGTTACATAGCGGGCACTTGGACTATCTAGGTTAGCAAACCGGAACATGGAATATCTAGGTTACCTAGCGGGCACTTGGATTATGTAGGATCCCTATTGGACATTTGTACTACTGAGGTTAACTAGCGGGCACTTTGACTATCTAGGTTAACTAGCGGGCACTTGGACTATCTAGGTCAACTAGCGGGCCATTGTACTATGTAGGTTAACTAGCGGGCACTTGGCCTATCTAGGTTACCTAACGGGAACTTGGACTATGTAGGTTTACTAGCAGACACTTGTACAATGCAGGTTCCCTAGCGGGCACTTTGACTATGTAGGTTCCCTAGAGGGCACTTGGACGATATAGGTTCCCTATGGGCACTTGGACTATCTAGGTGCCCTAATGGGCACTTGGAATACGTAGGTTCCCTTTCGGACACTTGTACTATGAAGGTTCCTCAGTGGGCACTTGGACTATGTAGGTTTACTAGCGGGCACTTGGACTATCTAGGTTACCTATCGGGCACTTTGACTATGCAGGTTCCCTAGCGGGCACTTAGACTATGTTCGTCCCTTAGCGGGCACTTGGACTACGTAGGTTCCCTATCGGGCAGTTGGACTATGTAGGTTAACTAGCGGGCCCTTAGAATATCTAGGTTACCTAGCGGGCACTTGGACTATGTACGTCCCCTAGCGGGCACTTGTACTATCTAGGTTAAATAGAGGGCCCTTGGACTATGTACGTCCTCCAGCGGGCACTTGGACTATCTAGGTTAACTAGAGGGCCGTTGGACTATGTAGGTTAACTAGCAGGCCCTTGGACTATCTCGGTTACCTAGCGGGCACTTGGACTATCTAGGTTAACTAGAGGGCACTTGTACAATGCAGGTACCCTAGCGGGCACTTTGACTATGTAAGTTTCCTAGAGGGCACTTGGACTATATAGGTTCCCTATGGGCACTTGGACTATCTAGGTGCCCTAATGGGCACATGGAATACGTAGGTTCCCTTTCGGACACTTGGACTATGTAGGTTCCTCAGCGGGCACTTGGACTATGTAGGTTAACTAGCGGGCACTTGGACTATCTAGGTTACCTAGCGGGCACTTGGACTATGTAGGTTCCCTAGCGGGCACTTGGACTATGTAGGTTCCCTAGCGGGCACTTGGACTATGTTCGTCACTTAGCGAGCGCTTGGACTATGTAGGTTTCCTATCGGGCAGTTGGACTATGTAGGTTAACTAGCGGGCCCTTAGACTATCTAGGTTACCTAGCGGGCACTTGGACTATGTACTTCCCCTAGTGGGCACTTGGACTATCTAGGTTAACTAGAGGGCCCTTGGACTATGTAGGTTAACTAGCGGGCACTTGGAAAATCTAGGTTAACTAGCGGACCTTGGACTATGTAGGTTAACTAGCGGGCACTTGGGCGATCTAGGTTAACTATCGGCCACTTGGACTATCTAGCTTAACTAGCGGGCACTTGGACTATCTAGATTAACTAGCGGGCACATGGATGATGCAGGTTCCCTAGCGGGCACTTGGACTATATAGGTTAATTAGCGGGCACTTGGACTATGGAGGTTAACTATCGGGCACTTGGACTGTCTAGGTTACCTAACGGGCACTTGGACTATGTAGGTTAATTAGCGGGCACTTGGACTATGTAGGTAACCTAACGGGCACTTGGACTATCTAGGTTAGGTAACGGGCACTTGGACTATCTTGGATACATAGCGGGAACTTGGAATATGTAGGTTACCTAGCGGGCACTTGGACTATAGTTTAACTAGCGGGCACTTGGACTATATAGGTTACATAGCGGGCCTTTGGACTATGTAGGTTACCTAGCGCGACTTGGACTATCTAAGTTAACGAACGTGCACATGGACTATGTAGGTAACCTAGCGGGCACTTGGACAATATAGGTTACCTAGCGTGCACTTGGACTATCTAGGTTAACGAATGGGCACTTGGACTATGTAGGTTACCTAGCGGGCACTTGGACTATCTAGATTAGTAAACCGGAACTTGGAATATCTAGGTTACCTAGCGGGCACTTGGACTATGTAGGTTACCTTGCGGGCACTTGGCCTATCTAGGTTACCTAACGGGAACTTGGACTATGTAGGTTTACTAGCGGACACTTGGACGATCTTGGTTAACTAGCGGGCACTTGGACGATGCAGGTTCCCTAGCGGGCACTATGAATATGTAGCTTCCCTAGAGGGCACTTGGACCATATAGGTTCCCTATGGGCACTTGGACTATCTGGGTTCCCTAACGGGCAATTGGAATATGAAGATTCCCTATCGGGCACTTGGACTATGTAGGTTCCTCATTGGGCACTTGGACTATGTAGGTTCCCTATCGGGCACTTGGACTATGTAGGTTAACTAGCGGGCCCTTCGACTATCTAGGTTACCTAGCGGGCACTTGGACTATCTAGGTTAACTAGCGGGCACTTGTACAATGCAGGTTCCCTAGCGGGCACTTTGACTATGTAGCTTCCCTAGAGGGCACTTCGACTATATAGGTTCCCTATGGTTACTTGGACTATCTAGGTGCCCTAACGGGCACTTGGAATACGTAGGTTCCCTTTCGGACACTTGGACTATGTAGGTTAACAAGCGGGCACTTGGACTATGTAGGTCAACTAGCGGGCACTTGGACTATCTAGGTTGCCCAGCGGGCACTTGGACTATGTACGTCCCCTAGCGGGCACTTGGAATATCGAGGTTAACTAGAGGGCCCTTGGACTATGTAGGTTAACTAGAGGGCACTTGGACTATCTAGGTTAACTAACGGACCTTGGACTATGTAGGTTAACCAGCGGGCACTTGGACGATCTATGTTAACTAGCGGGCACTTGGACTATCTAGGTTAACTAGCGGGAACTTAGACTATCAATGTTAACTGGCGGGCACATGGACGATGCAGGTTCCCTAGAGGGCACTTGGACTATGTAGGTTCCCTAACGGGCACTTGGACTATGTAGGTCCCTTAGCGGGCACTTGGACTATGTTGGTTCCCTATCGGGCAGTTGGACTATGTGGGTATCCTAGCGGGCATTTGGACTATCTAGGTTACCTAGAAGGCACTTTGACTATCTAGGTTAACTAACGGGCACTTGGACTATGTAGGTTCCCTAGCGGGCACTTGGACTATGTAGGTTCCCTAGCAGGGCTTTGACTATCTAAGTTCTCTAACGGGCACTTGGACTATGTGGGTTCCCTAGCGGGCATTTGGACTATCTAGGTTACCTAACGGGCACTTGGACTATGTACGTTACTAGCGGGCATTTGGACTATGTAGGTTACCTAGCGGATACTTGGACTATGTAGGTTCCCCATCAGGGACATGGACAATGTAGGTTAACTAGCGGGCACTTGGACTATCTAGGTTAACTAGCGGGCCCTTGGACTATGTAGGTTAACTAGTGGGCTCTTGTACTTTCTAGGTTAACGAACGGGCACGTGGACTATGTAGGTAACCAAGCGGGCACTTGGACAGTCTAGGTTACCTAGAGGGCACTTGGAAAATCTAGGTTAATGAATGGGCACTTGGACTATGTAGGTTACCTCGCGGGCACTTAGACTATGTGGGTACCCTAGCGGGCATTTGGACTATCTAGGTTACCTAACGGGCATTTGGACTATGTAGGTTCCCTAGCGGGCACTTGGATTATGTAGGTTCCCTTCTTGCACTTGGACTATGTAGGTTTCTAGCGGGCATTTGGACTATGTAGGTTACCTAGCGGGCACTTGGGCTATGTAGGTTCCCTAGCGGGCATTTGGACTATCTAGGTTACCTAACGGGCATTTGGACTACGTACGTTACTAGTGGGCATTTGGACTATGTAGGTTACCTAGCGGATACTTGGACTATGTAGGCTCCCCATCAGGGACTTGGACAATGTAGGTTAACTAGCTGGCACTTGGACTATCTAGGTTAACTAGAGGGCCCTTGGACTATGTAGGTTAACTAGCGGGCCCTTTGACGATCTAGGTTAGCAAACGGGCACTTGGACTATGTAGGTTAACTAGCAGGCACTTGGACTGTCTAGGTTACCTAGCGGGCACTTGGACTATGCAGGTAACCTAGCGGGCACTTGGACTGTTTAAGTTACCTTGAGGGCACTTGGACTATAGGTTAACTAGCGGGCACTTGGACTATATAGGTTACCTAGCGGCCCTTAGATTATGTTGGTTACCTAACGCGACTTGGACTATCTAAGTTAACGAACGTGCACTTGGACTATGTAAGTAACCTAGCGGGCACTTGGACAGTATAGGTTACCTAGCGGGCACTTGGACTATCTAGGTTAGCAAACCGGAACTTGGAATATCTAGGTTACCTAGCGGGCACTTGGATTATGTAGGATCCCTATTGGACATTTGTACTACTTAGGTTAACTAGAGGGCACTTTGACTAGCTAGGTTAACTAGCGGGCACTTGGACTATCTAGGTCAACTAGCGGGCCATTGTACTATGTAGGTTAACTAGCGGGCACTTGGCCTATCTAGGTTACCTAACGGGAACTTGGACTATGTAGGATTACTAGCGGACCCTTGGACGATCTAGGATAACTAGCGGGCACTTGGACAATGCAGGTTCCCTTGCGGGCACTATGAATATGTAGCTTCCCTAGAGGGCACTTGGACCATATAGGTTCCCTATGGGCACTTGGACTATCTAGGTGCCCTAATGGGCACTTGGAATACGTAGGTTCCCTTTCGGACACTTGGACTATGTAGGTTCCTCAGCGGGCACTTGGACTATGTAGGTTAACTAGCGGGCACTTGGACTATGTAGGTTCCCTAGCGGGCACTTGGACTATGTTCGTCCCTTAGCGGGATCTTGGACTATGTAGGTTCCCTATCGGGCAGTTGGACTATGTAGGTTAACTAGCGGGCCCTTAGAATATCTAGGTTACCTAGCGGGCACTTGGACTATGTACGTCCCCTAGCGGGCACTTGGACTATCTAGGTTAAATAGAGGGCCCTTGGACTATGTAGGTTAACTAGCGGGCACTTGGACTATCTAGATTAACTAGCGGGCACTTGGATGATGAAGGTTCCCTAGCGGGCACTTGGACTATATAGGTTAATTAGCGGGCACTTGGACTATGGAGGTTACCTAGCGGGCACTTGGATTGTCTAGGTTACCTAACGGGCACTTGGACTATGTAGGTTAATTAGCGGGCACTTGGACTATGTAGGTTAATTAGCGGGCACTTGGACTATCTAGGTTAACGAACCGGCACGTGGACTATGTAGGTAACCTAATGGGCACTTGGACTATCTAGGTTAGGTAACGGGCACTTGGACTATCTAGGTTACCTCGCGGGAACTTGGAATATGTAGGTTACCTAGCGGGCACTTGGACTATAGTTTAACTAGCGGGCACTTGGACTAGATAGGTTACCTAGCGGGCCCTTGGTCTATGTATGTTACCTAGCGCAACTTGGACTATCTAAGTTAACGAACGTGCACATGGACTATGTAGGTAACCTAGCGGGCACTTGGACAGTATAGGTTACCTAGCGGGCACTTGGACTATCTAGGTTAACGAATGGGCACTTGGACTATGTAGGTTACCTACCGGGCACTTGGACTATCTAGGTTAGTAAACCGGAACTTGGAATATCTAGGTTACCTAGCGGGCACTTGGACTATGTAGGTTATCTTGCGGGCACTTGGCCTATCTAGGTTACCTAACGGGAACTTGGACTATGTAGGTTTACTAGCGGACACTTGGACAATCTTGGTTAACTAGCGGGCACTTGGTCAATGCAGGTTCCCTAGCGGGCACTATGAATATGTAGCTTCCCTAGAGGGCACTTGGACCATATAGGTTCCCTATGGGCACTTGGACTATCTGGGTTCCCTAACGGGCACTTGGAATATGAAGATTCCCTATCGGGCACTTGGAATATGTAGGTTCCTCATTGGGCCCTTCGACTATCTAGGTTACCTAGCGGGCACTTGGACTATCTAGGTTAACTAACGGACCTTGGACTATGTAGGTTAACTAGCGGGCACTTGGACGATCTATGTTAACTAGCGGGCACTTGGACTATCTAGGTTAACTAGCGGGAACTTAGACTATCTATGTTAACTGGCGGGCACATGGACGATGCAGGTTCCCTAGAGGGCACTTGGACTATGTAGGTTCCCTAACGGGCACTTGGACTATGTAGGTCCCTTAGCGGGCACTTGGACTATGTTGGTTCCCTATCGGGCAGTTGGACTATGTGGGTATCCTAGCGGGCATTTGGACTATCTAGGTTACCTAGAAGGCACTTTGACTATCTAGGTTAACTAACGGGCACTTGGACTATGTAGGTTCCCTAGCGGGCACTTGGACTATGTAGGTTACCTAGCAGGCACTTGGACTGTCTAGGTTACCTAGCGGGCACTTGAACTATCTAGGTTAACGAACGCGCACTTGGACTATGTAGGTTAGCTAACAGGAACTTGGACTATCTAGGTTAACGAACGGGCACTTGGACTATGGAGGTTACCTAGCGGGCACTTGGACTATCTAGGTTAGCTAACGGGTACTTGGACTATCTAGGTTCCCTAGCGGGCACTTGGACTATGTAAGTTCCCTAGCAGGGCTTTGACTATGTAAGTTCTCTAACGGGCACTTGGACTATGTGGGTTCCCTAGCGGGCATTTGGACTATCTAGGTTACCTAACGGGCACTTGGACTATGTACGTTACTAGCGGGCATTTGGACTATGTAGGTTACCTAGCGGATACTTGGACTATGTAGGTTCCCCATCAGGGACTTGGACAATGTAGGTTAACTAGCGGGCACTTGGACTATCTAGGTTAACTAGCGGGCCCTTGGACTATGTAGGTTCCCTAGCGGGCACTTGGACTATGTAGGTTACCTAGCAGGCACTTGGACTGTCTAGGTTACCTAGCGGACACTTGAACTATCTAGGTTAACGAACGGGCACTTGGACTATGTAGGTTAGCTAACAGGAACTTGGACTATCTAGGTTAACGAAGGGGCACTTGGACTATGTAGGTTACCTAGCGGGCACTTGGACTATCTAGGTTAGCTAACGGGTACTTGGACTATCTAGGTTCCCTAACGGGCACTTGGACTATGTAGATTCCCTAGCAGGGCTTTGACTATCTAAGTTCTCTAACGGGCACTTGGACTATGTGGGTTCCCTAGCGGGCATTTGGACTATCTAGGTTACCTAACGGGCACTTGGACTATGTACGTTACTAGCGGGCATTTGGACTATGTAGGTTACCTAGCGGATACTTGGACTATGTAGGTTCCCCATCAGGGACATGGACAATGTAGGTTAACTAGCGGGCACTTGGACTATCTAGGTTAACTAGCGGGCCCTTGGACTATGTAGGTTAACTAGCGGGCTCTTGTACTTTCTAGGTTAACGAACGGGCACGTGGACTATGTAGGTAACCAAGCGGGCACTTGGACAGTCTAGGTTACCTAGAGGGCACTTGGAAAATCTAGGTTAATGAATGGGCACTTGGACTATGTAGGTTACCTCGCGGGCACTTAGACTATGTGGGTACCCTAGCGGGCATTTGGACTATCTAGGTTACCTAACGGGCATTTGGACTATGTAGGTTCCCTAGCGGGCACTTGGATTATGTAGGTTCCCTTCTTGCACTTGGACTATGTAGGTTTCTAGCGGGCATTTGGACTATGTAGGTTACATAGCGGGCACTTGGGCTATGTAGGTTCCCTAGCGGGCATTTGGACTATCTAGGTTACCTAACGGGCATTTGGACTACGTACGTTACTAGTGGGCATTTGGACTATGTAGGTTACCTAGCGGATACTTGGACTATGTAGGCTCCCCATCAGGGACTTGGACAATGTAGGTTAACTAGCTGGCACTTGGACTATCTAGGTTAACTAGAGGGCCCTTGGACTATGTAGGTTAACTAGCGGGCCCTTTGACGATCTAGGTTAGCAAACGGGCACGTGGACTATGTAGGTTACCTAGCAGGCACTTGGACTGTCTAGGTTACCTAGCGGGCACTTGGACTATGTAGGTAACCTAGCGGGCACATGGACTGTTTAAGATACCTAGAGGGCACTTGGACTATAGGTTAACTAGCGGGCACTTGGACTATATAGGTTACCTAGCGGCCCTTAGATTATGTTGGTTACCTAACGCGACTTGGACTATCTAAGTTAACGAACGTGCACTTGGACTATGTAAGTAACCTAGCGGGCACTTGGACAGTATAGGTTACCTAGCAGGCACTTGGACAGTATAGGTTACCTAGCGGGCACTTGGACTATCTAGGTTAGCAAACCGGAATTTGGAATATCTAGGTTACCTAGCGGGCACTTGGATTATGTAGGATCCCTATTGGACATTTGTACTACTTAGGTTAACTAGAGGGCACTTTGACTAGCTAGGTTAACTAGCGGGCACTTGGACTATCTAGGTCAACTAGCGGGCCCTTTGACGATCTAGGTTAGCAAACGGGCACTTGGACTATGTAGGTTACCTAGCAGGCACTTGGACTGTCTAGGTTACCTAGCGGGCACTTGGACTATGCAGGTAACCTAGCGGGCACTTGGACTGTTTAAGTTACCTTGAGGGCACTTGGACTATAGGTTAACTAGCGGGCACTTGGACTATATAGGTTACCTAGCGGCCCTTAGATTATGTTGGTTACCTAACGCGACTTGGACTATCTAAGTTAACGAACGTGCACTTGGACTATGTAAGTAACCTAGCGGGCACTTGGACAGTATAGGTTACCTAGCGGGCACTTGGACTATCTAGGTTAGCAAACCGGAACTTGGAATATCTAGGTTACCTAGCGGGCACTTGGATTATGTAGGATCCCTATTGGACATTTGTACTACTTAGGTTAACTAGAGGGCACTTTGACTAGCTACGATAACTAGCGGGCACTTGGACTATCTAGGTCAACTAGCGGGCCATTGTACTATGTAGGTTAACTAGCGGGCACTTGGCCTATCTAGGTTACCTAACGGGAACTTGGACTATGTAGGTTTAATAGCGGACCCTTGGACGATCTAGGATAACTAGCGGGCACTTGGACAATGCAGGTTCCCTTGCGGGCACTATGAATATGTAGCTTCCCTAGAGGGCACTTGGTCCATATAGGTTCCCTATGGGCACTTGGACTATCTAGGTGCCCTAATGGGCACTTGGAATACGTAGGTTCCCTTTCGGACATTTGGACTATGTAGGTTCCTCAGCGGGCACTTGGACTATGTAGGTTAACTAGCGGGCACTTGGACTATCTAGGTTACCTAGCGGGCACTTGGACTATGTAGGTTCCCTAGCGGGCACTTGGACTATATTCGTCCCTTAGCGGGATCTTGGACTATGTAGGTTCCCTATCGGGCAGTTGGACTATGTAGGTTAACTAGCGGGCCCTTAGAATATCTAGGTTACCTAGCGGGCACTTGGATTATGTACGTCCCCTAGCGGGCACTTGGACTATCTAGGTTAAATAGAGGGCCCTTGGACTATGTAGGTTAACTAGCGGGCACTTGGACTATCTAGATTAACTAGCGGCCACTTGGACGATGAAGGTTCCCTAGCGGGCACTTGGACTATATAGGTTAATTAGCGGGCACTTGGACTATGTAGGTTCCCTAGCGGGCACTTGGACTATGTTCGTCCCTTAGCGGGATCTTGGACTATGTAGGTTCCCTATCGGGCAGTTGGACTATGTAGGTTAACTAGCGGGCCCTTAGAATATCTAGGTTACCTAGCGGGCACTTGGATTATGTACGTCCCCTAGCGGGCACTTGGACTATCTAGGTTAAATAGAGGGCCCTTGGACTATGTAGGTTAACTAGCGGGCACTTGGACTATCTAGATTAACTAGCGGGCACTTGGACGATGAAGGTTCCCTAGCGGGCACTTGGACTATATAGGTTAATTAGCGGGCACTTGGACTATGGAGGTTACCTAGCGGGCACTTGGATTGTCTAGGTTACCTAACGGGCACTTGGACTATGTAGGTTAATTAGCGGGCACTTGGTCTATGTAGGTTAATTAGCGGGCACTTGGACTATCTAGGTTAACGAACCGGCACGTGGACTATGTAGGTAACCTAATGGGCACTCGGACTATCTAGGTTAGGTAACGGGCACTTGGACTATCTCGGTTACCTCGCGGGAACTTGGAATATGTAGTTTACCTAGCGGGCACTTGGACTATAGTTTAACTAGCGGGCACTTGGACTAGATAGGTTACCTAGCGGGCCCTTGGTCTATGTATGTTACCTAGCGCAACTTGGACTATCTAAGTTAACGAACGTGCACATGGACTATGTAGGTAACCTAGCGGGCACTTGGACAGTATAGGTTACCTAGCGGGCACTTGGACTATCTAGGTTAACGAATGGGCACTTGGACTATGTAGGTTACCTACCGGGCACTTGGACTATCTAGGTTAGTAAACCGGAACTTGGAATATCTAGGTTACCTAGCGGGCACTTGGACTATGTAGGTTATCTTGCGGGCACTTGGCCTATCTAGGTTACCTAACGGGAACTTGGACTATGTAGGTTTACTAGCGGACACTTGGACAATCTTGGTTAACTAGCGGGCACTTGGACAATGCAGGTTCCCTAGCGGGCACTATGAATATGTAGCTTCCCTAGAGGGCACTTGGACCATATAGGTTCCCTATGGGCACTTGGACTATCTGGGTTCCCTAACGGGCACTTGGAATATGAAGATTCCCTATCGGGCACTTGGACTATGTAGGTTCCTCATTGGGCCCTTCGACTATCTAGGTTACCTAGCGGGCACTTGGACTATCTAGGTTAACTAACGGACCTTGAACTATGTAGGTTAACTAGCGGGCACTTGGACGATCTATGTTAACTAGCGGGCACTTGGACTATCTAGGTTAACTAGCGGGGACTTAGACTATCTATGTTAACTGGCGGGCACATGGACGATGCAGGTTCCCTAGAGGGCACTTGGACTATGTAGGTTCCCTAACGGGCACTTGGACTATGTAGGTCCCTTAGCGGGCACTTGGACTATGTTGGTTCCCTATCGGGCAGTTGGACTATGTGGGTATCCTAGCGGGCATTTGGACTATCTAGGTTACCTAGAAAGCACTTTGACTATCTAGGTTAACTAACGGGCACTTGGACTATGTAGGTTCCCTAGCGCGCACTTGGACTATGTAGGTTACCTAGCAGGCACTTGGACTGTCTAGGTTACCTAGCGGGCACTTGAACTATCTAGGTTAACGAACGCGCACTTGGACTATGTAGGTTAGCTAACAGGAACTTGGACTATCTAGGTTAACGAACGGGCACTTGGACTATGGAGGTTACCTAGCGGGCACTTGGACTATCTAGGTTAGCTAACGGGTACTTGGACTATCTAGGTTCCCTAGCGGGCACTTGGACTATGTAAGTTCCCTAGCAGGGCTTTGACTATGTAAGTTCTCTAACGGGCACTTGGACTATGTGGGTTCCCTAGCGGGCATTTGGACTAACTAGGTTACCTAACGGGCACTTGGACTATGTACGTTACTAGCGGGCATTTGGACTATGTAGGTTACCTAGCGGATACTTGGACTATGTAGGTTCCCCATCAGGGACTTGGACAATGTAGGTTAACTAGCGGGCACTTGGACTATCTAGGTTAACTAGCGGGCCCTTGGACTATGTAGGTTCCCTAGCGGGCACTTGGACTATGTAGGTTACCTAGCAGGCACTTGGACTGTCTAGGTTACCTAGCGGACACTTGAACTATCTAGGTTAACGAACGGGCACTTGGACTATGTAGGTTAGCTAACAGGAACTTGGACTATCTAGGTTAACGAACGGGCACTTGGACTATGTAGGTTACCTAGCGGGCACTTGGACTATCTAGGTTAGCTAACGGGTACTTGGACTATCTAGGTTCCCTAGCGGGCACTTGGACTATGTAGGTTCCCTAGCAGGGCTTTGACTATCTATGTTCTCTAACGGGCACTTGGACTATGTGGGTTCCCTAGCGGGCATTTGGACTATCTAGGTTACCTAACGGGCACTTGGACTATGTACGTTACTAGCGGGCATTTGGACTATGTAGGTTACCTAGCGGATACTTGGACTATGTAGGTTCCCCATCAGGGACATGGACAATGTAGGTTAACTACCGGGCACTTGGACTATCTAGGTTAACTAGCGGGCCCTTGGACTATGTAGGTTAACTAGCGGGCTCTTGTACTTTCTAGGTTAACGAACGGGCACGTGGACTATGTAGGTAACCAAGCGGGCACTTGGACAGTCTAGGTTACCTAGAGGGCACTTGGAAAATCTAGGTTAATGAATGGGCACTTGGACTATGTAGGTACCTCCCGGGCACTTAGACTATGTGGGTACCCTAGCGGGCATTTGGACTATCTAGGTTACCTAACGGGCATTTGGACTATGTAGGTTCCCTAGCGGGAACTTGGATTATGTAGGTTCCCTTCTTGCACTTGGACTATGTAGGTTTCTAGCGGGCATTTGGACTATGTAGGTTACCTAGCGGGCACTTGGTCTATGTAGGTTCCCTAGCGGGCATTTGGACTATCTAGGTTACCTAACGGGCATTTGGACTACGTACGTTACTAGTGGGCATTTGGACTATGTAGGTTACCTAGCGGATACTTGGACTATGTAGGCTCCCCATCAGGGACTTGGACAATGTAGGTTAACTAGCTGGCACTTGGACTATCTAGGTTAACTAGAGGGCCCTTGGACTATGTAGGTTAACTAGCGGGCCCTTTGACGATCTAGGTTAGCAAACGGGCACTTGGACTATGTAGGTTACCTAGCAGGCACTTGGACTGTCTAGGTTACCTAGCGGGCACTTGGACTATGCAGGTAACCTAGCGGGCACTTGGACTGTTTAAGTTACCTAGAGGGCACTTGGACTATAGGTTAACTAGCGGGCACTTGGACTATATAGGTTACCTAGCGGCCCTTAGATTATGTTGGTTAACAAACGCGACTTGGACTATCTAAGTTAACGAACGTGCACTTGGACTATGTAAGTAAACTAGCGGGCACTTGGACAGTATAGGTTACCTAGCGGGCACTTGGACTATCTAGGTTAGCAAACCGGAACTTGGAATATCTAGGTTACCTAGCGGGCACTTGGATTATGTAGGATCCCTATTGGACATTTGTACTACTTAGGTTAACTAGAGGGCACTTTGACAAGCTACGTTAACTAGCGGGCACTTGGACTATCAAGGTCAACTAGCGGGCCATTGTACTATGTAGGTTAACTAGCGGGCACTTGGCCTATCTAGGTTACCTAACGGGAACTTGGACTATGTAGGTTTACTAGCGGACCCTTGGACGATCTAGGATAACTAGCGGGCACTTGGACAATGCAGGTTCCCTAGCGGGCACTTTGACTATGTAGCTTCCCTAGAGGGCACTTGGACCATATAGGTTCCCTATGGGCACTTGGACTATCTAGGTGTCCTAACGGGCACTTGGAATACGTAGGTTCCCTTTCGGACACTTGGACTATGTAGGTTCCTCAGCGGGCACTTGGACTATGTAGGTAATCTAGCGGGCACTTGGACTATCTAGGTTGCCCAGCGGGCACTTGGACTATGTACGTCCCCTAGCGGGCACTTGGACTATCGAGGTTAACTAGAGGGCCCTTGGACTATGTAGGTTAACTAGAGGGCACTTGGACTATCTAGGTTAACTAACGGACCTTGGACTATGTAGGTTAACTAGCGGGCACTTGGACTATCTAGGTTAACTAGCGGGCACATGGACGATGCAGGTTCCCTAGAGGGCACTTGGACTATGTAGGTTCCCTAACGGGCACTTGGACTATGTAGGTCCCTTAGCGGGCACTTGGACTATGTTGGTTCCCTATCGGGCAGTTGGACTATGTGGGTATCCTAGCGGGCATTTGGACTATCTAGGTTACCTAGAAGGCACTTTGACTATCTAGGTAAACTAACGGGCACTTGGAATATGTAGGTTCCCTAGCGGGCACTTGGACTATGTAGGTTACCTAGCAGGCACTTGGAGTGTCTAGGTTACCTAGCGGGCACTTGGATTATGTACGTCCCCTAGCGGGCACTTGGACTATCTAGGTTAAATAGAGGGCCCTTGGACTATGTAGGTTAACTAGCGGGCACTTGGACTATCTAGATTAACTAGCGGGCACTTGGACGATGAAGGTTCCCTAGCGGGCACTTGGACTATATAGGTTAATTAGCGGGCACTTGGACTATGGAGGTTACCTAGCGGGCACTTGGATTGTCTAGGTTACCTAACGGGCACTTGGACTATGTAGGTTAATTAGCGGGCACTTGGTCTATGTAGGTTAATTAGCGGGCACTTGGACTATCTAGGTTAACGAACCGGCACGTGGACTATGTAGGTAACCTAATGGGCACTCGGACTATCTAGGTTAGGTAACGGGCACTTGGACTATCTCGGTTACCTCGCGGGAACTTGGAATATGTAGTTTACCTAGCGGGCACTTGGACTATAGTTTAACTAGCGGGCACTTGGACTAGATAGGTTACCTAGCGGGCCCTTGGTCTATGTATGTTACCTAGCGCAACTTGGACTATCTAAGTTAACGAACGTGCACATGGACTATGTAGGTAACCTAGCGGGCACTTGGACAGTATAGGTTACCTAGCGGGCACTTGGACTATCTAGGTTAACGAATGGGCACTTGGACTATGTAGGTTACCTACCGGGCACTTGGACTATCTAGGTTAGTAAACCGGAACTTGGAATATCTAGGTTACCTAGCGGGCACTTGGACTATGTAGGTTATCTTGCGGGCACTTGGCCTATCTAGGTTACCTAACGGGAACTTGGACTATGTAGGTTTACTAGCGGACACTTGGACAATCTTGGTTAACTAGCGGGCACTTGGACAATGCAGGTTCCCTAGCGGGCACTATGAATATGTAGCTTCCCTAGAGGGCACTTGGACCATATAGGTTCCCTATGGGCACTTGGACTATCTGGGTTCCCTAACGGGCACTTGGAATATGAAGATTCCCTATCGGGCACTTGGACTATGTAGGTTCCTCATTGGGCCCTTCGACTATCTAGGTTACCTAGCGGGCACTTGGACTATCTAGGTTAACTAACGGACCTTGAACTATGTAGGTTAACTAGCGGGCACTTGGACGATCTATGTTAACTAGCGGGCACTTGGACTATCTAGGTTAACTAGCGGGGACTTAGACTATCTATGTTAACTGGCGGGCACATGGACGATGCAGGTTCCCTAGAGGGCACTTGGACTATGTAGGTTCCCTAACGGGCACTTGGACTATGTAGGTCCCTTAGCGGGCACTTGGACTATGTTGGTTCCCTATCGGGCAGTTGGACTATGTGGGTATCCTAGCGGGCATTTGGACTATCTAGGTTACCTAGAAAGCACTTTGACTATCTAGGTTAACTAACGGGCACTTGGACTATGTAGGTTCCCTAGCGCGCACTTGGACTATGTAGGTTACCTAGCAGGCACTTGGACTGTCTAGGTTACCTAGCGGGCACTTGAACTATCTAGGTTAACGAACGCGCACTTGGACTATGTAGGTTAGCTAACAGGAACTTGGACTATCTAGGTTAACGAACGGGCACTTGGACTATGGAGGTTACCTAGCGGGCACTTGGACTATCTAGGTTAGCTAACGGGTACTTGGACTATCTAGGTTCCCTAGCGGGCACTTGGACTATGTAAGTTCCCTAGCAGGGCTTTGACTATGTAAGTTCTCTAACGGGCACTTGGACTATGTGGGTTCCCTAGCGGGCATTTGGACTAACTAGGTTACCTAACGGGCACTTGGACTATGTACGTTACTAGCGGGCATTTGGACTATGTAGGTTACCTAGCGGATACTTGGACTATGTAGGTTCCCCATCAGGGACTTGGACAATGTAGGTTAACTAGCGGGCACTTGGACTATCTAGGTTAACTAGCGGGCCCTTGGACTATGTAGGTTCCCTAGCGGGCACTTGGACTATGTAGGTTACCTAGCAGGCACTTGGACTGTCTAGGTTACCTAGCGGACACTTGAACTATCTAGGTTAACGAACGGGCACTTGGACTATGTAGGTTAGCTAACAGGAACTTGGACTATCTAGGTTAACGAACGGGCACTTGGACTATGTAGGTTACCTAGCGGGCACTTGGACTATCTAGGTTAGCTAACGGGTACTTGGACTATCTAGGTTCCCTAGCGGGCACTTGGACTATGTAGGTTCCCTAGCAGGGCTTTGACTATCTATGTTCTCTAACGGGCACTTGGACTATGTGGGTTCCCTAGCGGGCATTTGGACTATCTAGGTTACCTAACGGGCACTTGGACTATGTACGTTACTAGCGGGCATTTGGACTATGTAGGTTACCTAGCGGATACTTGGACTATGTAGGTTCCCCATCAGGGACATGGACAATGTAGGTTAACTACCGGGCACTTGGACTATCTAGGTTAACTAGCGGGCCCTTGGACTATGTAGGTTAACTAGCGGGCTCTTGTACTTTCTAGGTTAACGAACGGGCACGTGGACTATGTAGGTAACCAAGCGGGCACTTGGACAGTCTAGGTTACCTAGAGGGCACTTGGAAAATCTAGGTTAATGAATGGGCACTTGGACTATGTAGGTACCTCCCGGGCACTTAGACTATGTGGGTACCCTAGCGGGCATTTGGACTATCTAGGTTACCTAACGGGCATTTGGACTATGTAGGTTCCCTAGCGGGAACTTGGATTATGTAGGTTCCCTTCTTGCACTTGGACTATGTAGGTTTCTAGCGGGCATTTGGACTATGTAGGTTACCTAGCGGGCACTTGGTCTATGTAGGTTCCCTAGCGGGCATTTGGACTATCTAGGTTACCTAACGGGCATTTGGACTACGTACGTTACTAGTGGGCATTTGGACTATGTAGGTTACCTAGCGGATACTTGGACTATGTAGGCTCCCCATCAGGGACTTGGACAATGTAGGTTAACTAGCTGGCACTTGGACTATCTAGGTTAACTAGAGGGCCCTTGGACTATGTAGGTTAACTAGCGGGCCCTTTGACGATCTAGGTTAGCAAACGGGCACTTGGACTATGTAGGTTACCTAGCAGGCACTTGGACTGTCTAGGTTACCTAGCGGGCACTTGGACTATGCAGGTAACCTAGCGGGCACTTGGACTGTTTAAGTTACCTAGAGGGCACTTGGACTATAGGTTAACTAGCGGGCACTTGGACTATATAGGTTACCTAGCGGCCCTTAGATTATGTTGGTTAACAAACGCGACTTGGACTATCTAAGTTAACGAACGTGCACTTGGACTATGTAAGTAAACTAGCGGGCACTTGGACAGTATAGGTTACCTAGCGGGCACTTGGACTATCTAGGTTAGCAAACCGGAACTTGGAATATCTAGGTTACCTAGCGGGCACTTGGATTATGTAGGATCCCTATTGGACATTTGTACTACTTAGGTTAACTAGAGGGCACTTTGACAAGCTACGTTAACTAGCGGGCACTTGGACTATCAAGGTCAACTAGCGGGCCATTGTACTATGTAGGTTAACTAGCGGGCACTTGGCCTATCTAGGTTACCTAACGGGAACTTGGACTATGTAGGTTTACTAGCGGACCCTTGGACGATCTAGGATAACTAGCGGGCACTTGGACAATGCAGGTTCCCTAGCGGGCACTTTGACTATGTAGCTTCCCTAGAGGGCACTTGGACCATATAGGTTCCCTATGGGCACTTGGACTATCTAGGTGTCCTAACGGGCACTTGGAATACGTAGGTTCCCTTTCGGACACTTGGACTATGTAGGTTCCTCAGCGGGCACTTGGACTATGTAGGTAATCTAGCGGGCACTTGGACTATCTAGGTTGCCCAGCGGGCACTTGGACTATGTACGTCCCCTAGCGGGCACTTGGACTATCGAGGTTAACTAGAGGGCCCTTGGACTATGTAGGTTAACTAGAGGGCACTTGGACTATCTAGGTTAACTAACGGACCTTGGACTATGTAGGTTAACTAGCGGGCACTTGGACTATCTAGGTTAACTAGCGGGCACATGGACGATGCAGGTTCCCTAGAGGGCACTTGGACTATGTAGGTTCCCTAACGGGCACTTGGACTATGTAGGTCCCTTAGCGGGCACTTGGACTATGTTGGTTCCCTATCGGGCAGTTGGACTATGTGGGTATCCTAGCGGGCATTTGGACTATCTAGGTTACCTAGAAGGCACTTTGACTATCTAGGTAAACTAACGGGCACTTGGAATATGTAGGTTCCCTAGCGGGCACTTGGACTATGTAGGTTACCTAGCAGGCACTTGGAGTGTCTAGGTTACCAAGCGGGCACTTGAACTATCTAGGTTAACGAACAGGCACTTGGACTATGTAGGTTAGCTAACAGGAACTTGGACTATCTAGGTTAACGAACGGGCACTTGGACTATGTACGTTACTAGCGGGCATTTGGACTATGTAGGTTACCTAGCGGATACTTGGACTATGTAGGTTCCCCATCAGGGACTTGGACAATGTAGGTTAACTAGCGGGCACTTGGACTATCTAGGTTAACTAGAGGGCCCTTGGACTATGTAGGTTAACTAGCGGGCCCTTTGACGATCTAGGTTAGCAAACGGGCACTTGGACTATGTAGGTTACCTAGCAGGCACTTGGAATGTCTAGGTTACCTAGGGGCACTTGAACTATCTAGGTTAACGAACGGGCACTTGGACTATGTAGGTTAGCTAACAGGAACTTGGACTATCTAGGTTAACGAACGGGCACTTGGACTATGGAGGTTACCTAGCGGACACTTGGACTATCTAGGTTAGCTAACGGGTACTTGGACTATCTAGGTTACCTAGCGGGCACTTGGACTATGTAGGTTCCCTAGCAGGGCTTTGACTATGTAAGTTCTCTAACGGGCACTTGGACTATGTGGGTTCCCTAGCAGGCATTTGGACTATCTAGGTTACCTAACGGGCACTTGGACTATGTACGTTACTAGCGGGCATTTGGACTATGTAGGTTACCTAGCGGATACTTGGACTATGTAGGTTCCCCATCAGGGACTTGGACAATGTAGGTTAACTAGCGGACACTTGGACGATCTAGGTTAACTAGCGGGCACTTGGACAATGCAGGTTCCCTAGCGGGCACTATGAATATGTAGCTTCCCTACAGGGAACTTGGACTATATAGGTTCCCTATGGGCACTTGGACAATCTGGGTTCCCTAACGGGCACTTGGAATATGAAGATTCCCTATCGGGCACTTGGACTATGTAGGTTCCTCATTGGGCACTTGGTCTATGTAGGTTAACTAGCGGGCCCTTGGACTATCTAGGTTACCTAGCGGGCACTTGGACTATCTAGGTTAACTAGGGGGCACTTGTACAATGCAGGTTCCCTAGCGGGCACTTTGACTATGTAGGTTCCCTAGAGGGCACTTGGACTATATAGGTTCCCTATGGGCACTTGGACTATCTAGGTGCCCTAATGGGCACTTGAAATACGTAGCTTCCCTTTCGGACACTTGGACTATGTAGGTTCCGCAGCGGGCACTTGGACTATGTAGGTTAACTAGCGGGCACTTGGACTATCTAGGTTACCTAGCGGGCACTTGGACTATGTAGGTTCCCTAGCGGGCACTTGGACTATGTTCGTACCTTAGCGGACACTTGGACTATGTAGGTTCCCTTTCGGGCAGTTGGACTATGTAGGTTAACTAGCGGGCCCTTAGACTATCTAGGTTACCTAGCGTGCACTTGGACTATGTACGTCCCCTAGCGGGCACTTGGACTATGTAGGTTAAATAGAGGGCCCTTGGACTATGTAGGTTAACTAGTGGGCACTTGGAATATCTAGGTTAACTAGCCGACCTTGGACTATGTAGGTTAACTAGCGGGCACTTGGACGATCTAGGTTAACTAGCGGCCACTTGGACTATCTAGCTTAACTAGCGGGCACTTGGACTATCTAGATTAACTAGCGGGCACTTGGACGATGCAGGTTCCCTAGCGGGCACTTGGACTATATAGGTTTATTAGCGGGCACTTGGACTATGGAGGTTACCTAGCGGGTACTTGGACTGTCTAGGTTACCTAATGGGCACTTGGACTATGTAGGTTAATTAGCGGGCACTTGGACTATGTAGGTTACCTAGCGGGCACTTGGACTATGTAGGTTAACTAGCGGGCACTTGGACTATCTAGGTTACCTAGCGGGCACTTGGACTATGTAGGTTCCCTAGCGGGCACTTGGACTATGTTCGTCCCTTAGCGGGATCTTGGACTATGTAGGTTCCCTATCGGGCAGTTGGACTATGTAGGTTAACTAGCGGGCCCTTAAAATATCTAGGTTACCTAGCGGGCACTTGGACTATGTACGTCCCCTAGCGGGCACTTGGACTATCTAGGTTAAATAGAGGGCCCTTGGACTATGTAGGTTAACTAGCGGGCACTTGGACTATCTAGATTAACTAGCGGGCACTTGGATGATGAAGGTTCCCTAGCGGGCACTTGGACTATATAGGTTAATTAGCGGGCACTTGGACTATGGAGGTTACCTAGCGGGCACTTGGATTGTCTAGGTTACCTAACGGGCACTTGGACTATGTAGGTTAATTAGCGGGCACTTGGACTATGTAGGTTAATTAGCGGGCACTTGGACTATCTAGGTTAACGAACCGGCACGTGGACTATGTAGGTAACCTAATGGGCACTTGGACTATCTAGGTTAGGTAACGGGCACTTGGACTATCTAGGTTACCTCGCGGGAACTTGGAATATGTAGGTTACCTAGCGGGCACTTGGACTATAGTTTAACTAGCGGGCACTTGGACTAGATAGGTTACCTAGCGGGCCCTTGGTCTATGTATGTTACCTAGCGCAACTTGGACTATCTAAGTTAACGAACGTGCACATGGACTATGTAGGTAACCTAGCGGGCACTTGGACAGTATAGGTTACCTAGCGGGCACTTGGACTATCTAGGTTAACGAATGGGCACTTGGACTATGTAGGTTACCTACCGGGCACTTGGACTATCTAGGTTAGTAAACTGGAACTTGGAATATCTAGGTTACCTAGCGGGCACTTGGACTATGTAGGTTATCTTGCGGGCACTTGGCCTATCTAGGTTACCTAACGGGAACTTGGACTATGTAGGTTTACTAGCGGACACTTGGACAATCTTGGTTAACTAGCGGGCACTTGGTCAATGCAGGTTCCCTAGCGGGCACTATGAATATGTAGCTTCCCTAGAGGGCACTTGGACCATATAGGTTCCCTATGGGCACTTGGACTATCTGGGTTCCCTAACGGGCACTTGGAATATGAAGATTCCCTATCGGGCACTTGGAATATGTAGGTTCCTCATTGGGCCCTTCGACTATCTAGGTTACCTAGCGGGCACTTGGACTATCTATGTTAACTAACGGACCTTGGACTATGTAGGTTAACTAGCGGGCACTTGGACGATCTATGTTAACTAGCGGGCACTTGGACTATCTAGGTTAACTAGCGGGAACTTAGACTATCTATGTTAACTGGCGGGCACATGGACGATGCAGGTTCCCTAGAGGGCACTTGGACTATGTAGGTTCCCTAACGGGCACTTGGACTATGTAGGTCCCTTAGCGGGCACTTGGACTATGTTGGTTCCCTATCGGGCAGTTGGACTATGTGGGTATCCTAGCGGGCATTTGGACTATCTAGGTTACCTAGAAGGCACTTTGACTATCTAGGTTAACTAACGGGCACTTGGACTATGTAGGTTCCCTAGCGGGCACTTGGACTATGTAGGTTACCTAGCAGGCACTTGGACTGTCTAGGTTACCTAGCGGGCACTTGAACTATCTAGGTTAACGAACGCGCACTTGGACTATGTAGGTTAGCTAACAGGAACTTGGACTATCTAGGTTAACGAACGGGCACTTGGACTATGGAGGTTACCTAGCGGGCACTTGGACTATCTAGGTTAGCTAACGGGTACTTGGACTATCTAGGTTCCCTAGCGGGCACTTGGACTATGTAAGCTCCCTAGCAGGGCTTTGACTATGTAAGTTCTCTAACGGGCACTTGGACTATGTGGGTTCCCTAGCGGGCATTTGGACTATCTAGGTTACCTAACGGGCACTTGGACTATGTACGTTACTAGCGGGCATTTGGACTATGTAGGTTACCTAGCGGATACTTGGACTATGTAGGTTCCCCATCAGGGACTTGGACAATGTAGGTTAACTAGCGGGCACTTGGACTATCTAGGTTAACTAGCGGGCCCTTGGACTATGTAGGTTCCCTAGCGGGCACGTGGACTATGTAGGTTACCTAGCAGGCACTTGGACTGTCTAGGTTACCTAGCGGACACTTGAACTATCTAGGTTAACGAACGGGCACTTGGACTATGTAGGTTAGCTAACAGGAACTTGGACTATCTAGGTTAACGAACGGGCACTTGGACTATGTAGGTTACCTAGCGGGCACTTGGACTATCTAGGTTAGCTAACGGGTACTTGGACTATCTAGGTTCCCTAACGGGCACTTGGACTATGTAGATTCCCTAGCAGGGCTTTGACTATCTATGTTCTCTAACGGGCACTTGGACTATGTGGGTTCCCTAGCGGGCATTTGGACTATCTAGGTTACCTAACGGGCACTTGGACTATGTACGTTACTAGCGGGCATTTGGACTATGTAGGTTACCTAGCGGATACTTGGACTATGTAGGTTCCCCATCAGGGACATGGACAATGTAGGTTAACTAGCGGGCACTTGGACTATCTAGGTTAACTAGCGGGCCCTTGGACTATGTAGGTTAACTAGCGGGCTCTTGTACTTTCTAGGTTAACGAACGGGCACGTGGACTATGTAGGTAACCAAGCGGGCACTTGGACAGTCTAGGTTACCTAGAGGGCACTTGGAAAATCTAGGTTAATGAATGGGCACTTGGACTATGTAGGTTACCTCGCGGGCACTTAGACTATGTGGGTACCCTAGCGGGCATTTGGACTATCTAGGTTACCTCACGGGCATTTGGACTATGTAGGTTCCCTAGCGGGCACTTGGATTATGTAGGTTCCCTTCTTGCACTTGGACTATGTAGGTTTCTAGCGGGCATTTGGACTATGTAGGTTACCTAGCGGGCACTTGGGCTATGTAGGTTCCCTAGCGGGCATTTGGACTATCTAGGTTACCTAACGGGCATTTGGACTACGTACGTTACTAGTGGGCATTTGGACTATGTAGGTTACCTAGCGGATACTTGGACTATGTAGGTTCCCCATCAGGGACTTGGACAATGTAGGTTAACTAGCTGGCACTTGGACTATCTAGGTTAACTAGAGGGCCCTTGGACTATGTAGGTTAACTAGCGGGCCCTTTGACGATCTAGGTTAGCAAACGGGCACGTGGACTATGTAGGTTACCTAGCAGGCACTTGGACTGTCTAGGTTACCTAGCGGGCACTTGGACTATGCAGGTAACCTAGCGGGCACTTGGACTGTTTAAGTTACCTAGAGGGCACTTGGACTATAGGTTAACTAGCGGGCACTTGGACTATATAGGTTACCTAGCGGCCCTTAGATTATGTTGGTTACCTAACGCGACTTGGACTATCTAAGTTAACGAACGTGCACTTGGACTATGTAAGTAACCTAGCGGGCACTTGGACAGTATAGGTTACCTAGCGGGCACTTGGACAGTATAGGTTACCTAGCGGGCACTTGGACTATCTAGGTTAGCAAACCGGAATTTGGAATATCTAGGTTACCTAGCGGGCACTTGGATTATGTAGGATCCCTATTGGACATTTGTACTACTTAGGTTAACTAGAGGGCACTTTGACTAGCTAGGTTAACTAGCGGGCACTTGGACTATCTAGGTCAACTAGCGGGCCCTTTGACGATCTAGGTTAGCAAACGGGCACTTGGACTATGTAGGTTACCTAGCAGGCACTTGGACTGTCTAGGTTACCTAGCGGGCACTTGGACTATGCAGGTAACCTAGCGGGCACTTGGACTGTTTAAGTTACCTTGAGGGCACTTGGACTATAGGTTAACTAGCGGGCACTTGGACTATATAGGTTACCTAGCGGCCCTTAGATTATGTTGGTTACCTAACGCGACTTGGACTATCTAAGTTAACGAACGTGCACTTGGACTATGTAAGTAACCTAGCGGGCACTTGGACAGTATAGGTTACCTAGCGGGCACTTGGACTATCTAGGTTAGCAAACCGGAACTTGGAATATCTAGGTTACCTAGCGGGCACTTGGATTATGTAGGATCCCTATTGGACATTTGTACTACTTAGGTTAACTAGAGGGCACTTTGACTAGCTACGATAACTAGCGGGCACTTGGACTATCTAGGTCAACTAGCGGGCCATTGTACTATGTAGGTTAACTAGCGGGCACTTGGCCTATCTAGGTTACCTAACGGGAACTTGGACTATGTAGGTTTACTAGCGGACCCTTGGACGATCTAGGATAACTAGCGGGCACTTGGACAATGCAGGTTCCCTTGCGGGCACTATGAATATGTAGCTTCCCTAGAGGGCACTTGGTCCATATAGGTTCCCTATGGGCACTTGGACTATCTAGGTGCCCTAATGGGCACTTGGAATACGTAGGTTCCCTTTCGGACACTTGGACTATGTAGGTTCCTCAGCGGGCACTTGGACTATGTAGGTTAACTAGCGGGCACTTGGACTATCTAGGTTACCTAGCGGGCACTAGGACTATGTAGGTTCCTTAGCGGGCACTTGGACTATGTTCGTCCCTTAGCGGGATCTTGGACTATGTAGGTTCCCTATCGGGCAGTTGGACTATGTAGGTTAACTAGCGGGCCCTTAGAATATCTAGGTTACCTAGCGGGCACTTGGATTATGTACGTCCCCTAGCGGGCACTTGGACTATCTAGGTTAAATAGAGGGCCCTTGGACTATGTAGGTTAACTAGCGGGCACTTGGACTATCTAGATTAACTAGCGGGCACTTGGACGATGAAGGTTCCCTAGCGGGCACTTGGACTATATAGGTTAATTAGCGGGCACTTGGACTATGGAGGTTACCTAGCGGGCACTTGGATTGTCTAGGTTACCTAACGGGCACTTGGACTATGTAGGTTAATTAGCGGGCACTTGGACTATGTAGGTTAATTAGCGGGCACTTGGACTATCTAGGTTAACGAACCGGCACGTGGACTATGTAGGTAACCTAATGGGCACTTGGACTATCTAGGTTAGGTAACGGGCACTTGGACTATCTAGGTTACCTCGCGGGAACTTGGAATATGTAGGTTACCTAGCGGGCACTTGGACTATAGTTTAACTAGCGGGCACTTGGACTAGATAGGTTACCTAGCGGGCCCTTGGTCTATGTATGTTACCTAGCGCAACTTGGACTATCTAAGTTAACGAACGTGCACATGGACTATGTAGGTAACCTAGCGGGCACTTGGACAGTATAGGTTACCTAGCGGGCACTTGGACTATCTAGGTTAACGAATGGGCACTTGGACTATGTAGGTTACCTACCGGGCACTTGGACTATCTAGGTTAGTAAACCGGAACTTGGAATATCTAGGTTACCTAGCGGGCACTTGGACTATGTAGGTTATCTTGCGGGCACTTGGCCTATCTAGGTTACCTAACGGGAACTTGGACTATGTAGGTTTACTAGCGGACACTTGGACAATCTTGGTTAACTAGCGGGCACTTGGACAATGCAGGTTCCCTAGGGGGCACTATGAATATGTAGCTTCCCTAGAGGGCACTTGGACCATATAGGTTCCCTATGGGCACTTGGACTATCTGGGTTCCCTAACGGGCACTTGGAATATGAAGATTCCCTATCGGGCACTTGGACTATGTAGGTTCCTCATTGGGCCCTTCGACTATCTAGGTTACCTAGCGGGCACTTGGACTATCTATGTTAACTAACGGACCTTGGACTATGTAGGTTAACTAGCGGGCACTTGGACGATCTATGTTAACTAGCGGGCACTTGGACTATCTAGGTTAACTAGCGGGGACTTAGACTATCTATGTTAACTGGCGGGCACATGGACGATGCAGGTTCCCTAGAGGGCACTTGGACTATGTAGGTTCCCTAACGGGCACTTGGACTATGTAGGTCCCTTAGCGGGCACTTGGACTATGTTGGTTCCCTATCGGGCAGTTGGACTCTGTGGGTATCCTAGCGGGCATTTGGACTATCTAGGTTACCTAGAAAGCACTTTGACTATCTAGGTTAACTAACGGGCACTTGGACTATGTAGGTTCCCTAGCGCGCACTTGGACTATGTAGGTTACCTAGCAGGCACTTGGACTGTCTAGGTTACCAACGGGCACTTGAACTATCTAGGTTAACGAACGCGCACTTGGACTATGTAGGTTAGCTAACAGGAACTTGGACTATCTAGGTTAACGAACGGGCACTTGGACTATGGAGGTTACCTAGCGGGCACTTGGACTATCTAGGTTAGCTAACGGGTACTTGGACTATCTAGGTTCCCTAGCGGGCACTTGGACTATGTAAGTTCCCTAGCAGGGCTTTGACTATGTAAGTTCTCTAACGGGCACTTGGACTATGTGGGTTCCCTAGCGGGCATTTGGACTAACTAGGTTACCTAACGGGCACTTGGACTATGTACGTTACTAGCGGGCATTTGGACTATGTAGGTTACCTAGCGGATACGTGGACTATGTAGGTTCCCCATCAGGGACTTGGACAATGTAGGTTAACTAGCGGGCACTTGGACTATCTAGGTTAACTAGCGGGCCCTTGGACTATGTAGGATCCCTAGCGGGCACTTGGACTATGTAGGTTACCTAGCAGGCACATGGACTGTCTAGGTTACCTAGCGGACACTTGGACTATGTAGGTTCCCTAGCAGGGCTTTGACTATCTAAGTTCTCTAACGGGCACTTGGACTATGTGGGTTCCCTAGCGGGCATTTGGACTATCTAGGTTACCTAACGGGCACTTGGACTATGTACGTTACTAGCGGGCATTTGGACTATGTAGGTTACCTAGCGGATACTTGGACTATGTAGGTTCCCCATCAGGGACATGGACAATGTAGGTTAACTAGCGGGCACTTGGACTATCTAGGTTAACTAGCGGGCCCTTGGACTATGTAGGTTCCCTAGCGGGCACTTGGACTATGTAGGTTACCTAGCAGGCACTTGGACTGTCTAGGTTACCTAGCGGACACTTGAACTATCTAGGTTAACGAACGGGCACTTGGACTATGTAGGTTAGCTAACAGGAACTTGGACTATCTAGGTTAACGAACGGGCACTTGGACTATGTAGGTTACCTAGCGGGCACTTGGACTATCTAGGTTAGCTAACGGGTACTTGGACTATCTAGGTTCCCTAGCGGGCACTTGGACTATGTAGGTTCCCTAGCAGGGCTTTGACTATCTAAGTTCTCTAACGGGCACTTGGACTATGTGGGTTCCCTAGCGGGCATTTGGACTATCTAGGTTACCTAACGGGCACTTGGACTATGTACGTTACTAGCGGGCATTTGGACTATGTAGGTTACCTAGCGGATACTTGGACTATGTAGGTTCCCCATCAGGGACATGGACAATGTAGGTTAACTAGCGGGCACTTGGACTATCTAGGTTAACTAGCGGGCCCTTGCACTATGTAGGTTAACTAGCGGGCTCTTGTAATTTCTAGGTTAACGAACGGGCACGTGGACTATGTAGGTAACCAAGCGGGCACTTGGACAGTCTAGGTTACCTAGAGGGCACTTGGAAAATCTAGGTTAATGAATGGGCACTTGGACTATGTAGGTTACCTCGCGGGCAATTAGACTATGTGGGTACCCTAGCGGGCATTTGGACTATCTAGGTTACCTAACGGGCATTTGGACTATGTAGGTTCCCTAGCGGGCACTTGGATTATGTAGGTTCCCTTCTTGCACTTGGACTATGTAGGTTTCTAGCGGGCATTTGGACTATGTAGGTTACCTAGCGGGCACTTGGTCTATGTAGGTTCCCTAGCGGGCATTTGGACTATCTAGGTTACCTAACGGGCATTTGGACTACGTACGTTACTAGTGGGCATTTGGACTATGTAGGTTACCTAGCGGATACTTGGACTATGTAGGCTCCCCATCAGGGACTTGGACAATGTAGGTTAACTAGCTGGCACTTGGACTATCTAGGTTAACTAGAGGGCCCTTGGACTATGTAGGTTAACTAGCTGGCCCTTTGACGATCTAGGTTAGCAAACGGGCACTTGGACTATGTAGGTTACCTAGCAGGCACTTGGACTGTCTAGGTTACCTAGCGGGCACTTGGACTATGCAGGTAACCTAGCGGGCACTTGGACTGTTTAAGTTACCTAGAGGGCACTTGGACTATAGGTTAACTAGCGGGCACTTGGACTATATAGGTTACCTAGCGGCCCTTAGATTATGTTGGTTAACAAACGCGACTTGGACTATCTAAGTTAACGAACGTGCACTTGGACTATGTAAGTAAACTAGCGGGCACTTGGACAGTATAGGTTACCTAGCGGGCACTTGGACTATCTAGGTTAGCAAACCGGAACTTGGAATATCTAGGTTACCTAGCGGGCACTTGGATTATGTAGGATCCCTATTGGACATTTGTACTACTTAGGTTAACTAGAGGGCACTTTGACTAGCTACGTTAACTAGCGGGCACTTGGACTATCTAGGTCAACTAGCGGGCCATTGTACTATGTAGGTTAACTAGCGGGCACTTGGCCTATCTAGGTTACCTAACGGGAACTTGGACTATGTAGGTTTACTAGCGGACCCTTGGACGATCTAGGATAACTAGCGGGCACTTGGACAATGCAGGTTCCCTAGCGGGCACTTTGACTATGTAGCTTCCCTAGAGGGCACTTGGACCATATAGGTTCCCTATGGGCACTTGGACTATCTAGGTGCCCTAACGGGCACTTGGAATACGTAGGTTCCCTTTCGGACACTTGGACTATGTAGGTTCCTAAGCGGGCACTTGGACTATGTAGGTAATCTAGCGGGCACTTGGACTATCTAGGTTGCCCAGCGGGCACTTGGACTATGTACGTCCCCTAGCGGGCACTTGGACTATCGAGGTTAACTAGAGGGCCCTTGGACTATGTAGGTTAACTAGAGGGCACTTGGACTATCTAGGTTAACTAACGGACCTTGGACTATGTAGGTTAACTAGCGGGCACTTGGACTATCTAGGTTAACTAGCGGGCACATGGACGATGCAGGTTCCCTAGAGGGCACATGGACTATGTAGGTTCCCTAACGGGCACTTGGACTATGTAGGTCCCTTAGCGGGCACTTGGACTATGTTGGTTCCCTATCGGGCAGTTGGACTCTGTGGGTATCCTAGCGGGCATTTGGACTATCTAGGTTACCTAGAAGGCACTTTGACTATCTAGGTAAACTAACGGGCACTTGGAATATGTAGGTTCCCTAGCGGGCACTTGGACTATGTAGGTTACCTAGCAGGCACTTGGACTGTCTAGGTTACCAAGCGGGCACTTGAACTATCTAGGTTAACGAACAGGCACTTGGACTATGTAGGTTAGCTAACAGGAACTTGGACTATCTAGGTTAACGAACGGGCACTTGGACTATGTACGTTACTAGCGGGCATTTGGACTATGTAGGTTACCTAGCGGATACTTGGACTATGTAGGTTCCCCATCAGGGACTTGGACAATGTAGGTTAACTAGCGGGCACTTGGACTATCTAGGTTAACTAGCGGGCCCTTGCACTATGTAGGTTAACTAGCGGGCTCTTGTACTATCTAGGTTAACGAACGGGCACGTGGACTATGTAGGTAACCAAGCGGGCACTTGGACAGTCTAGGTTACCTAGAGGGCACTTGGAAAATCTAGGTTAATGAATCGGCACTTGGACAATGTAGGTTACCTCGCGGGCACTTAGACTATGTGGGTACCCTAGCGGGCATTTGGACTATGTAGGTTACCTAACGGGCATTTGGACTACGTACGTTACTAGTGGGCATTTGGACTATGTAGGTTACCTAGCGGATACTTGGACTATGTAGGTTCCCCATCAGGGACTTGGACAATGTAGGTTAACTAGCGGGAACTTGGACTATCTAGGTTAACTAGAGGGCCCTTGGACTATGTAGGTTAACTAGCGGGCCCTTTGACGATCTAGGTTAGCAAACGGGCACTTGGACTATGTACGTTACCTAGCAGGCACTTGGACTGTCTAGGTTACCTAGGGGCACTTGAACTATCTAGGTTAACGAACGGGCACTTGGACTATGTAGGTTAGCTAACAGGAACTTGGACTATCTAGGTTAACGTACGGGCACTTGGACTATGGAAGTTACCTAGCGGACACTTGGACTATCTAGGTTAGCTAACGGGTACTTGGACTATCTAGGTTACCTAGCGGGCACTTGGACTATGTAGGTTCCCTAGCAGGACTTTGACTATGTAAGTTCTCTAACGGGCACTTGGACTATGTGGGTTCCCTAGCAGGCATTTGGACTATCTAGGTTACCTAACGGGCACTTGGACTATGTACGTTACTAGCGGGCATTTGGACTATGTAGGTTACCTGGCGGATACTTGGACTATGTAGGTTCCCCATCAGGGACTTGGACAATGTAGGTTAACTAGCGGACACTTGGACGATCTAGGTTAACTAGCGGGCACTTGGACAATGCAGGTTCCCTAGCGGGCACTATGAATATGTAGCTTCCCTAGAGGGAACTTGGACTATATAGGTTCCCTATGGGCACTTGGACAATCTGGGTTCCCTAACGGGCACTTGGAATATGAAGATTCCCTATCGGGCACTTGGACTATGTAGGTTCCTCATTGGGCACTTGGACTATGTAGGTTAACTAGCGGGCCCTTGGACTATCTAGGTTACCTAGCGGGCACTTGGACTATCTAGGTTAACTAGGGGGCACTTGTACAATGCAGGTTCCCTAGCGGGCACTTTGACTATGTAGGTTCCCTAGAGGGCACTTGGACTATATAGGTTCCCTATGGGCACTTGGACTATCTAGGTGCCCTAATGGGCACTTGGAATACGTAGCTTCCCTTTCGGACACTTGGACTATGTAGGTTCCGCAGCGGGCACTTGGACTATGTAGGTTAACTAGCGGGCACTTGGACTATCTAGGTTACCTAGCGGGCACTTGGACTATGTAGGTTCCCTAGCGGGCACTTGGACTATGTTCGTACCTTAGCGGACACTTGGACTATGTAGGTTCCCTTTCGGGCAGTTGGACTATGTAGGTTAACTAGCGGGCCCTTAGACTATCTAGGTTACCTAGCGTGCACTTGGACTATGTACGTCCCCTAGCGGGCACTTGGACTATGTAGGTTAAATAGAGGGCCCTTGGACTATGTAGGTTAACTAGCGGGCACTGGGAATATCTAGGTTAACTAGCCGACCTTGAACTATGTAGGTTAACTAGCGGGCACTTGGACGATCTAGGTTAACTAGCGGCCACTTGGACTATCTAGCTTAACTAGCGGGCACTTGGACTATCTAGATTAACTAGCGGGCACTTGGACGATGCAGGTTCCCTAGCGGGCACTTGGACTATATAGGTTTATTAGCGGGCACTTGGACTATGGAGGTTACCTAGCGGGTACTTGGACTGTCTAGGTTACCTAATGGGCACTTGGACTATGTAGGTTAATTAGCGGGCACTTGGACTATGTAGGTTACCTAGCGGGCACTTGGACTATCTAGGTTAACGAACCGGCACGTGGACTATGTAGGTAACCTAACGGGCACTTGGACTATGTAGGTTAGGTAACGGGCACTTGGACTATCTAGGTTACCTAGCGGGAACTTGGAATATGTAGGTTACCTAGCGGGCACTTGGACTATAGTTTAACTAGCGGGCACTTGGACTATATAGGTTACCTAGCGGGCCCTTGGACTATATAGGTTACCTGGCGCGACTTGGACTATCTAAGTTAACGAACGTGCACTTGGACTATGTAGGTAACCTAGCGGGCACTTGGACAGTATAGGTTACCTAGCGGGCACTTGGACTGTCTAGGTTAACGAATGGGCACTTGGACTATGTAGGTTACCTAGCGGGCACTTGGACTATCTAGGTTAGTAAACTGGAACTTGGAATATCTAGGTTACCTAGCGGGCACTTGGACTATGTAGATTACCTTGCGGGCACTTGGCCTATCTAGGTTACCTAACGGGAACTTGGACTATGTAGGTTTACTAGCGGACACTTGGACAATCTTGGTTAACTAGCGGGCACTTGGACAATGCAGGTTCCCTAGCGGGCACTATGAATATGTAGCTTCCCTAGAGGGCACTTGGACCATATAGGTTCCCTATGGGCACTTGGACTATCTGGTTTCCCTAACGGGCACTTGGAATATGAAATTTCCTTATCGGGCACGTGGACTATGTAGGTTCCTCATTGGGCACTTGGACTATGTAGGTTACCTATCAGGCACTTGGACTATGTAGGTTAACTAGCGGGCCCTTTGACGATCTAGGTTAGCAAACGGGCACTTGGACTATGTAGGTTACCTAGCAGGCACTTGGACTGTCTAGGTTACCTAGCGGGCACTTGAACTATCTAGGTTAACGAACGGGCACTTGGACTATGTAGGTTAGCTAACAGGAACTTGGACTATCTAGGTTAACGAACGGGCACTTGGACTATGGAGGTAACCTAGCGGGCACTTGGACTATGGAGGTTACCTAGCGGGCACTTGGACTATCTAGGTTAGCTAACGGGTACTTGGACTATCTAGGTTACCTAGCGGGCACTTGGACTATGTAGGTTCCCTAGCAGGGCTTTGACTATGTAAGTTCTCTAACGGGCACTTGGACTATGTGGGTTCCCTAGCGGGCATTTGGACTATCTAGGTTACCTAACGGGCACTTGGACTATGTACGTTACTAGCGGGCATTTGGACTATGTAGGTTACCTAGCGGATACTTGGACTATGTAGGTTCCCCATCAGGGACTTGGACAATGTAGGTTAACTAGCGGGCACTTGGACTATCTAGGTTAACGAGCGGGCCCTTGGACTATGTAGGTTAACTAGCGGGCCCTTTGACGATCTAGGTTAGCAAACGGGCACTTGGACTATTTAGGTTACCTAGCAGGCACTTGGACTGTCTAGGTTACCTAGCGGGCACTTGAACTATCTAGGTTAACGAACGGGCACTTGGACTATGTAAGTTAGCTAACAGGAACTTGGACTATCTAGGTTAACGAACGGGCACTTGGACTATGGAGGTTACCTAGCGGGCACTTGAACTATGGAGGTTACCTAGCGGGCACTTGGACTATCTAGGTTAGCTAACGGGTACTTGGACTATCTAGGTTACCTAGTGGGCACTTGGACTATGTAGGTTACCTAGCGGGCACTTGGACTATCTAGGTTACTTAACGGGCACTTGGACTATGCAGGTAACCTAGCGGGCACTTGGACTGTTTAAGTTAACCAGCGGGCACTTGGACTGTGTAGGTTAACTAGCGGGCACTTGGACTATCTAGGTTACCTAACGGGCACCTGGACTATCTAGATTACCTAGTGGGCACTTGGATTCTAAAGGTTACCTAGCCGGCCCTTGGACTATGTAGGTTACCTAGCGGGCAATTGGACTATCTAGGTTAACGAACGGGCACGTGGACTATGTAGGTAACCTAACGGGCACTTGGACTATCTAGGTTAGGTAACGGGCACTTGGACTATCTAGGTTACCTAGCGGAAACATGGAATATGTAGGTTACCTAGAGGGCACTTGGACTATAGGCTAACTAGCGGGCACTTGGGCTATATAGGTTACCTAGCGGCCCTTGGACTATGTTGGTTACCTACCGCGACTTGGACTATCTAAGTTAACGAAAGTGCACTTGGACTATGTAAGTAACCTAGCGGGCACTTGGACAGTATAGGTTAACTAGCAGGCACTTGGACTATCTAGGTTAACGAATGGGCACTTGGACTACGTAGGTTACCTAGCGGGCACTTGGACTATCTAGGTTAGCAAACCGGAACTTGGAATATCTAGGTTACCTAGCGGGCACTTGGACTATGTAGGATCCCTATCGGACATTTGTACTACTTAGGTTAACTAGCGGGCACTTTGACTATCTAGGTTAACTAGCGGGCACTTGGACTATCTAGGTCAACTAGCGGGCCCTTGTACTATGTAGGTTAACTAGCGGGAACTTGGCCTATCTAGGTTACCTAACGGGAACTTGGACTATGTAGGTTTACTAGCGGACCCTTGGACGATCTAGGTTAACTAGCGGGCACTTGGACAATGCAGGTTCCCTAGCGGGCACTATGAATATGTAGCTTCCCTAGAGGGCACTTGGACTATGTAGGTTCCCTATGGGTATTTGGACTATCTGGGTTCCCTAACGGGCACTTGGAATATGAAGATTCCCTATCGGGCACTTGGACTATGTAGGTTCCTCATTGGGCACTTGGACTATGTAGGTTCCCTATCGGGCACTTGGACTTTGTAGGTTAACTAGCGGGCCCTTGGACTATCTAGGTTACCTAGCGGGCACTTGGACTATCTAAGTTAACTAGAGGGCACTTGTACAATGCAGGTTCCCTAGCGGGCACTTTGACTATGTAGGTTCCCTAGAGGGCACTTGGATGATATAGGTTCCCTATGGGCACTTGGACTATCTAGGTGCCCTAATGGGCACTTGGAATACGTAGGTTCCCTTTCGGACACTTGGACTATGTAGGTTCCTCAGCGGGTACTTGGACTATGTAGGTTGACTAGCGGGCACTTGGACTATCTAGGTTACCTAGCGGGCACTTGGACTATGTAGGTTCCCTAGCGGGCACTTGGACTATGTTCGTCCCTTAGCGTGCACTTGGACTATGTAGGTTCCCTATCGGGCAGTTGGACTATGTAGGTTATCTAGCGGGCCCTTAGACTATCTAGGTTACATAGCGGGCACTTGGACTATGTATGTCCCCTAGCGGGCACTTGGACTATCTAGGTTAACTAGAGGGCCCTTTGACTATGTAGGTTAACTAAGGGGCACTTGGAATATCTAGGTTAACTAGCGGACCTTGGACTATGTAGGTTAACTAGCGGGCACTTGGACAATCTAGGTTAAATAGCGGGCACTTGGACTATCTAGGTTAACTAGCGGGCACTTGGACTATCTAGATTAACTAGCGGGCACTTGAACGATGCAGTTTCCCTAGCGGGCACTTGGACTATATAGGTAAATTAGTGGGCACTTGGACTATGGAGGTTACCTAGAAGGCAATTGGACTATGGAGGTTACCTAGCGGGCACTTGGAATATCTAGGTTAGCTAACGGGTACTTGGACTATCTAGGTTACCTAGCGGGCACTTGGACTATGTACGTCCCCTAGCGGGCACTTGGACTATCTAGGTTACCTAACGGGCACTTGGACTATGCAGGTAACCTAGCGGGCACTTGAACTGTCTAAGTTACCTGCCGGCTCTTGGACTATGTAGGTTACCTAGCGGGCACTTGGACTATCTAGGTTAACTAGAGGGCACTTGTACAATGCAGGTACCCTAGCGGGCACTTTGACTATCTAAGTTCCCTAGAGGGCACTTGGACTATATAGGTTCCCTATGGGCACTTGGACTATCTAGGTGCCCTAATGGGCACTTGGAATACGTAGGTTCCCTTTCGGACACTTGGACTATGTAGGTTCCTCAGCGGGCACTTGGACTATGTAGGTTAACTAGCGGGCACTTGGACTATCTAGGTTACCTAGCGGGCACTTGGACTATGTAGGTTCCCTAGCGGGCACTTGGACTATGTTCGTCCCTTAGCGATCGCTTGGACTATGTAGGTTCCCTATCGGGCAGTTGGACTATGTAGGTTAACTAGCGGGCCCTTAGACTATCTAGGTTACCTAGCGGGCACTTGGACTATGTACTTCCCCTAGTGGGCACTTGGACTATCTAGGTTAACTAGAGGACCCTTGGACTATGTAGGTTAACTAGCGGGCACTTGGAATATCTAGGTTAACTAGCGGACCTTGGACTATGTAGGTTAACTAGCGGGCACTTGGGCGATCTAGGTTAACTAGCGGGCACTTGGACGATCTAGGTTAACTAGCGGCTGCTTGGACTATCTAGCTTAACTAGCGGGCACTTGGACTATCTAGATTAACTAGCGGGCACTTGGATGATGCAGGTTCCCTAGCGGGCACTTGGACTATATAGGTTAATTAGCGGGCACTTGGACTATTGAGGTTAACTATCGGGCACTTGGACTGTCTAGGTTACCTAACGGGCACTTGGACTATGTAGGTTAATTAGCGGGCACTTGGACTATGTAGGTAACCTAACGGGCACTTGGACTATCTAGGTTAGGTAACGGGCACTTGGACTATCTTGGTTACCTAGCGGGAACTTGGAATATGTAGGTTACCTAGCGGGCACTTGGACTATAGTTTAAATAGCGGGCACTTGGACTATATAGGTTACCTAGCGGGCCTTTGGACTATGTAGGTTACCTAGCGCGACTTGGACTATCTAAGTTAACGAACGTGCACTTGGACTATGTACGTAACCTAGCGGGCTCTTGGACAGTATAGGTTACCTAGCGGGCACTTGGACTATCTAGGTTAGCAAACCGGAACTTGGAATATCTAGGTTACCTAGCGGGCACTTGGACTATGTAGGTTACCTTGCGGGCACTTGGCCTATCTAGGTTACCTAACGGGAACTTGGACTATGTAGGTTTACTAGCGGACACTTGGACGATCTTGGTTAACTAGCGGGCACTTGGACGATGCAGGTTCCCTAGCGGGCACTATGAATATGTAGTTTCCCTAGACGGCACTTGGACCATATAGGTTCCCTATGGGCACTTGGACTATCTGGGTTCCCTAACGGGCACTTGGAATATGAAGATTCCCTATCGGGCACTTGGACTATGTAGGTTCCTCATTGGGCACTTGGACTATGTAAGTTCCCTATCGGGCACTAGGACTATGTAGGTTAACTAGCGGGCCCTTCGACTATCTAGGTTACCTAGTGGGTACTTTGACTATCTAGGTTAACTAGCGGGCACTTGTACAATGCAGGTTCCCTAGCGGGCACTTTGACTATGTAGCTTCCCTAGAGGGCACTTGGACTATATAGGTTCCCTATGGTTACTTGGACTATCTAGGTGCCCTAACGGGCACTTGGAATACGTAGGTTCCCTTTCGGACACTTGGACTATGTAGGTTCCTCAGCGGGCACTTGGACTATGTAGGTAATCTAGCGGGCACTTGGAATATCTAGGTTGCCCAGCGGGCACTTGGACTATGTACGTCCCCTAGCGGGCACTTGGACTATCGAGGTTAACTAGAGGGCCCTTGGACTATGTAGGTTAACTAGAGGGCACTTGGACTATCTAGGTTAACTAACGGACCTTGGACTATGTAGGTTAACTAGCGGGCACTTGGACTATCTAGGTTAACTAGCGGGCACATGGACGATGCAGGTTCCCTAGAGGGCACTTGGACTATGTAGGTTCCCTAACGGGCACTTGGACTATGTAGGTCCCTTAGCGGGCACTTGGACTATGTTGGTTCCCTATCGGGCAGTTGGACTCTGTGGGTATCCTAGCGGGCATTTGGACTATCTAGGTTACCTAGAAGGCACTTTGACTATCTAGGTAAACTAACGGGCACTTGGAATATGTAGGTTCCCTAGCGGGCACTTGGACTATGTAGGTTACCTAGCAGGCACTTGGACTGTCTAGGTTACCAAGCGGGCACTTGAACTATCTAGGTTAACGAACAGGCACTTGGACTATGTAGGTTAGCTAACAGGAACTTGGACTATCTAGGTTAACGAACGGGCACTTGGACTATGTACGTTACTAGCGGGCATTTGGACTATGTAGGTTACCTAGCGGATACTTGGACTATGTAGGTTCCCCATCAGGGACTTGGACAATGTAGGTTAACTAGCGGGCACTTGGACTATCTAGGTTAACTAGCGGGCCCTTGCACTATGTAGGTTAACTAGCGGGCTCTTGTACTATCTAGGTTAACGAACGGGCACGTGGACTATGTAGGTAACCAAGCGGGCACTTGGACAGTCTAGGTTACCTAGAGGGCACTTGGAAAATCTAGGTTAATGAATCGGCACTTGGACTATGTAGGTTACCTCGCGGGCACTTAGACTATGTGGGTACCCTAGCGGGCATTTGGACTATGTAGGTTACCTAACGGGCAATTGGACTACGTACGTTACTAGTGGGCATTTGGACTATGTAGGTTACCTAGCGGATACTTGGACTATGTAGGTTCCCCATCAGGGACTTGGACAATGTAGGTTAACTAGCGGGCACTTGGACTATCTAGGTTAACTAGAGGGCCCTTGGACTATGTAGGTTAACTAGCGGGCCCTTTGACGATCTAGGTTAGCAAACGGGCACTTGGACTATGTAGGTTACCTAGCAGGCACTTGGACTGTCTAGGTTACCTAGGGGCACTTGAACTATCTAGGTTAACGAACGGGCACTTGGACTATGTAGGTTAGCTAACAGGAACTTGGACTATCTAGGTTAACGAACGGGCACTTGGACTATGGAGGTTACCTAGCGGACACTTGGACTATCTAGGTTAGCTAACGGGTACTTGGACTATCTAGGTTACCTAGCGGGCACTTGGACTATGTAGGTTCCCTAGCAGGACTTTGACTATGTAAGTTCTCTAACGGGCACTTGGACTATATGGGTTCCCTAGCAGGCATTTGGACTATCTAGGTTACCTAACGGGCACTTGGACTATGTACGTTACTAGCGGGCATTTGGACTATGTAGGTTACCTAGCGGATACTTGGACTATGTAGGTTCCCCATCAGGGACTTGGACAATGTAGGTTAACTAGCGGACACTTGGACGATCTAGGTTAACTAGCGGGCACTTGGACAATGCAGGTTCCCTAGCGGGCACTATGAATATGTAGCTTCCCTACAGGGAACTTGGACTATATATGTTCCCTATGGGCACTTGGACAATCTGGGTTCCCTAACGGGCACTTGGAATATGAAGATTCCCAATCGGGCACTTGGACTATGTAGGTTCCTCATTGGGCACTTGGACTATGTAGGTTAACTAGCGGGCCCTTCGACTATCTAGGTTACCTAGCGGGCACTTGGACTATCTAGGTTAACTAGAGGGCACTTGTACAATGCAGGTTCCCTAGCGGGCACTTTGACTATGTAGGTTCCCTAGAGGGCACTTGGACTATATAGGTTCCCTATGGGCACTTGGACTATCTAGGTGCCCTAATGGGCACTTGGAATATGTAGCTTCCCTTTCGGACACTTGGACTATGTAGGTTCGGCAGCGGGCACTTGGACTATGTAGGTTAACTAGCGGGCACGTGGACTATCTAGGTTACCTAGCGGGCACTTGGACTATGTAGGTTCCCTAGCGGGCACTTGGACTATGTTCGTACCTTAGCGGACACTTGGACTATGTAGGTTCCCTTTCGGGCAGTTGGACTATGTAGGTTAACTAGCGGGCCCTTAGACTATCTAGGTTACCTAGCGTGCACTTGGACTATGTACGTCCCCTAGCGGGCACTTGGACTATGTAGGTTAAATAGAGGGCCCTTGGACTATGTAGGTTAACTAGCGGGCACTTGGAATATCTAGGTTAACTAGCCGACCTTGGACTATGTAGGTTAACTAGCGGGCACTTGGACGATCTAGGTTAACTAGCGGCCACTTGGACTATCTAGCTTAACTAGCGGGCACTTGGACTATCTAGATTAACTAGCGGGCACTTGGACGATGCAGGTTCCCTAGCGGGCACTTGGACTATATAGGTTTATTAGCGGGCACTTGGACTATGGAGGTTACCTAGCGGGTACTTGGACTGTCTAGGTTACCTAATGGGCACTTGGACTATGTAGGTTAATTAGCGGGCACTTGGACTATGTAGGTTACCTAGCGGGCACTTGGACTATCTAGGTTAACGAACCGGCACGTGGACTATGTAGGTAACCTAACGGGCCCTTGGACTATGTAGGTTAGGTAACGGGC